>NC_135993.1:6650153-6775562 GCF_053455715.1 Rhinoraja longicauda
AAACATTTAAAAAGAAAAATAACAAAAATGTGTGAATTGATAGATGAGATATATTCTGCATTTTAATGGTATCATCACACATACTGTTCGCCCAAAACACTGATTACACTGCGAGAGGCAGAGCGAACGGTGGGTTTTGCTTACTAAAATGGTGGACGTTACGCTCCTTTGCGTACTACACTTCAGTATAGGCGATTTCAACGGAGTGGTCCATCTTGCTCCTCTAGTACCTTTGGTTGAGACCCCCCTCCACGAGTGGTCCATCTTGCTCCTCTAGTACCTTTGGTTGTTCCCTGCCCGAGTGGTCCATCTTGCTCCTCTGGTACCTTTGGTTGTGACCCAACTCGAGTGGTCCATCTTGCTCCTCTAGTACCTTTGGTTGTGTCCTGCCCGAGTGGTCCATCTTGCTCCTCTAGTACCTTTGGTTGAGACGATCCTCAAGTGGTCCATCTTGCTCCTCTAGTACCTTTGGTTGAGACCCCCCTCTCCGAGTGGTCCACCTTGCTCCTCTAATACCTTTGGTTGTGACCCTCCCCTCCCCGAGTGGTCCATCTTGCTCCTCTAGTACCTTTGGTAATGCTGCCCCTGAGTGGTCCATCTTGCTCCTCTAGTACCTTTGGTAGTGACCCTCCCCGCCTGAGTGGTCCATCTTGCTCCTCTAGTACCTTTGTTTGTGACCCGATTCCAGGATAACTTTGGCTACGACCTGCGGCAGTGGAGGCCGCCATGAAGAAGCACGAGGCGATCGAGGCGGACGTAAGCTCGTACAAGGAGCGGGTGCAGGTGATCGCGGAGCTGGCCCGGGAGCTGCAGGACGAGGGCTACTACGACATCAAGCGCATCGCCGCCCAGAGGGACAACATCCAGAGGCTCTGGGCCTTCCTGCAGGAGACGCTAACCGCGCGCCGCACACGCCTCCAGCTCAACCTCGCCCTGCAGAACATCTTCCAGGAGATGGTCCACATGATCGACTGGATGGAGGGGATGCAGGTGAGGGTCTGAACGGGGGGGTCAGAGTGGGGAGAGGGGGGCAGGGTGAGTGGGGAGAGTGGTGGGGGGGGAGGGGGGCAGGGCGAGAGGGGGGCAGGGAGAGAGGGGGAGAGCAGTGGGGGGAGAGTGGTGGGGGGGAAGGGGTGAGGGGAGATGGGGGCAGAGTGGGGCGGGGAGAGGGGGGGCAGGGAAAGTGGTGGGCGGGAGGGGGCTGAGGGAAGACGGGGTGGGGAGAGCGGTGGGGGGGGGAGAGAGGAGATGGGGCGGGGAGAGTGGGGAGAGCGGTGGGGGGGAGTGGGTCAGAGTGGGGAGAGGGGGGCAGGGGGAGAGGGGGGAGAGTGTGGGGCGGAGAGAGGGGGGGGCAGGGAGAGAGAGGGAGAGTGGTGGGGGCGGGGGGAGATGGGGCAGAGTGTGGGGCGGGGAGAGTGGGGAGAGCGGTGTGGGGAGGTGTGCGTTTCCACACCTTTAGTTCAGACAGCACCCGTAGTCAGGATCGAACCCGGGTCTCCGGAGCTGAATGTGCTGAAAGGCAGCAACTCTACCGCTGCGCCACCGTGCCGCCCAAATTGTCCTTCTGCAAATTGTCCCGGGTGTGCGCAGGGTGGAACTAGTGTACGGGTTATCGCAGGTCGGCACGGACTGGGTGGGCTGAAGGGCCTGTGTCTGTAAACTAAACCAAACGCAGAGTGTCAATGGGCAGTGATGTTGAAGCTGGATGTGTTGGTTGCTTGAACTGAATAACCTCCTCGTTCCCTCTGTTGACACGATCTCCAGGTTCAGCTGTGTGTCAAGGAGCTGGGCAAACATCTGCTGGAAGTGGAAGACCTGCTGCAGAAGCACAGTCTCCTGGAAGCGGACATTTCGGTTCAGTCAGAGCGCCTGAAAGCCTTGAATACCACAGCTCTGGAGTTCACGCAGACAGAGGGTCAGTTTGTGTCGGAAGGAACCGCAGATACCGGTTCACACCGGAGAAAAGGGCACAAAAATGCTGGAGTAAACATAGAAACATAGAAAAAACATAGAAAATTGGTGCAGGAGGAGGCCATTTGGCCCTTCGAGGCTGCACCGCCATTCACTGTGATCATAGCTGATCACAAGGGGGAGGAGGGAGGATAAGGGGGGTGGAGGGGGATGGAGAGGGGGGAAGGAGGAGGGGTGGGAGGAGGGGATGGGGAGAGGGGAGGGTGGTGGGGGGAGAGGGAGAGAGGAAGGGGAGAGGGGAGGGGAGGGGGAGAGGGGTGGGGGAGGGGGATGGGGAGGGGAGGAGGGGAGGGGGGAGGGGGAGAGGGGAGGGTGGTGGGGGGAGAGGGAGAGGGGAAGGGGTGGGGGGAGGGGGGAAGGGGAGAGGGGAGAGTGGTGGGGGGAGAGGGGAAGGGGAGGGGGGAGGCGGATGGGGAGAGGGGTGGGGGGAGGGGAGGAGGGGAGGGGGAGGGGGGAGGGGGAGAGTGGTGAGGGGAGGGGTAGAGGAGAGGGTGGAGGGGTAGGGGGGAGGGGCAGGGGGGAGGGTAGGGGAGGTGGAGAGGGCTGGGGGAAGGGGGTGGGGAGAGGGTATGCACCAATGCAGGAGAGGTTTAGGCCCAAAGGGTAAAGGGTCCACTTGGTCTAGTCTCCGTTCTAAAGGTACGTCCTTTGATTCTGAGGCTGTGCCCTCTGGTCTTGGACTCTCCCACTAGTGGAAACGTCCTCTCCACAACCACTCTACCCAGGCCGGGTCAGCAGTCAGTAGCTCCACTGTGCCGACCAGGAATGGTGTGGATGGCACCACGACCGTGGTGGAGGTGGAGGTGTCGTGGGGATGGGCGTGCGAGTAGACGCCAATCACGAGTGAGTGGGTTAATTGTCCTTCTGCAAATTGTCCCGGGTGTGTGCAGGATGGGGTTGAAGTCCTGACTTGCGCTTGACTTGGGTTTAAGTGAGGGGGGAGTTGCCCAGATCGTCGGCCTCACTCTCCCGTCCCGGCCTATGGGGTTCCAGTGACATGACGTAGTCGGGACGGCTGGGGACAGGGGGTCGGGATGCAGTGGATGGTCAGAAGTGGCCCACGTGTCTCGCTCTGCCCTGTTTGCGCTCCGCGGCGCTTTGCTGGGATCGTCTTTCTGCCCGTTAAACCTTCTGGTGGTTTCCACCGCGCAATCCGCCGAACCCAGGCTTCATAGAAACATAGAAAATAACTGCAGGAGTAGGCCATTCGGCCCTTCGAGCCTGTACGCACCGCCATTCAATATGATCATGGCTGATCATCCAACCCAGTATCCCGTACCTGCCTTCTCTCCATACCCCCTGATCCCTTTAGCCACAAGGGCCACATCTAACTCCCTCTTAAATATAGCCAATGAACTGGCCTCAACTACCTTCTGTGGCAGAGAATTCCACAGACTCACCACTCTCTGTGTGAAAAAACACTTTCTCATCTCGGTCCTAAAAGACTTCCCCCTTATCCTTAAACTGTGACCCCTTGTTCTGGACTTCCCCAACATCGGGAACAATCTTCCTGCATCTAGCCCGTCCAACCCCTTAAGAATTTTGTAAGTTTCTATAAGATCCCCCCTCAATCTTCTAAATTCCAGCGAGTCCGAGCCGTGCTCGGTAGACAAGCCCTAAGCCGCTGGAACCAACGACTTGCCGACTGTACGTGTGGCATGCACACAAGACAGTGGAGACATGGTGGGGGCGGGGGTAGTCCAACTCCTGTACAAGTCCCGTTAGGATCTGCCCACTGGTAGAACTGATCGCTGGTCGGCGCGGACTCGGTGGGTCGAGGGGCCAGTTACCGCGCTGCGTTGATGCTGACGCCAGTCTGTTCTGCCCGCAGGCTACCAGCCGTGCGACCCGCAGGTGATCTGCAACAGGGTGCAGCACGTGGACAGCTGCGTGGCGGAGCTGCAGAGGCTGTCGGGCCACCGCCGCGCCGCGCTGGAGGGCTCGCAGTGCCTCTGGGCCTTCCTGCAGGAGATGGAGGAGGCGGAGAGCTGGATCCAGGAGAAGCAGCGGGTGATCTCCTCGCCCCACCTGGGCAAGGACGTGAGCAGCGTCACCCTGCAGCTGGCCAAGCAGCGGGCGCTGGCCGGGGAGCTGGGCGGGCGCTGCGGCCTCCTCACCCAGACCATCACCAAGGGCGAGCACATCCTGGCCGAGAGGCACTTCGGCACGGGGCAACATCCAGGAGCGCATCCTGGAGGTCAGGGTCCAGTGGAAGAAGCTGGATGAGTTGTCCACCCTCCGCCTGCAGCATCTCCAGGAGGCTCTGAGCTTCTTCCAGCTCAAGGCGGACATGGCCGACCTGGAGGTGTGGCTGCAGGACGTCTACCGCATCGTGTCCAGCGACGACTTTGGCCACGACGAGTACTCCAGCCAATCGCTGGCCAAGAAGCACCGGGCGCTGGAGGAGGACATCAGGCAGCAGCGCCCCCTGGTGCAGGGTCTGGGCGGCCAGGCGGACGGGCTGGCCCCCGGCTACAGTGAGCTGGAGGAGGTGCGGGGCCGGGTGGCTGAGGTGGAGGCGCTGTACCGCGAGGTGAGCGAGGTGGCGGGGCTGCGTCGCCAGTGGCTGCAGGACGCACTGGCCGTCTACCGCATGTTTGGCCAAGTCAACGCCTGTGAGCGCTGGATCGACCAGAAGGAGCAGTGGCTGCTCCGCATGGAGATCCCCGAGAACCTGGAGGACCTGGAGCTGGTGCAGCAGAGGTGGGCGGGCAGCACAGAGGGTGGGTGGGTGGGCCAGCGGGTGGGTGGGCCAGCGGGTGGGTGGGTGGGTGGGTGGGACCAGCGGGTGGGTGGGTGGGCGAATGGGTGGGTGGGTGGGCGAACGGGTGGGTGGGCCAGCGGGTGGGTGGGCCAGCGCAGCAGGTGGGTGGGCGAGCAGCACAGTGGGTGGGTGGGCGGGCAGTGTGTGGGCCAGCGGGCGGGTGGGTGGGCGAATGGGTGGGCGAACGGGTGGGTGGGCCAGCGGGTGGGTGGGCGAGCAGCACAGTGGGTGGGCGAGCAGCACAGTGGGTGGGCGAGCAGCGCAGCGGGTGGGTGGGCGAGCAGCACAGTGGGTGGGCTGGTGGGTGGGTGAGCGGATGGGAGGGTGAGCGGGTGGGTGGGTGGGTGGGACCAGCGCAGTGGGTGGGTGGGCTGGTGGGTGGGTGGGACCGGCGCAGTGGGTGGGTGGGCGAGCGGGTGGGTGGGCGAGCGGGTGGGAGGGTGGGTGGGACCGGCGCAGCGGGTGGGACCGCTGATTCTCCCCCCTCTCGACCACTCGCACATGTACACCCGCAATGTAAAAACAGTCCCTAGTGGGTGTGGGATAGTGTTAGTGTGCGGGGATCGCTGGTCAGCACGGACCCGGTGGGCCGAAGGGCCTGTTTCCGCGCTGTATCTCTAAATTAAACTAAACTGCCTCACGACACCAACGACCTGGTTTTGATCCACTCCTCGGGTGCTGACTGCATTGACATTTTCCCTGTGACCACATGTTGCTGCCTCACAGCGCCAGAGACCCGGGTTCAATTCTGACCTCGGGTGCTGTCTGTGTGGAGTTTGCACGTTCTCCCCGTGACCGCGTGGGTTTTCTCCGGGTGCTCCGGTTTCCTCCCACGCTCCAAAGACGTGCAGGCTTGTAGGTTAATTGGCCCTTGTAAATTGTAAATTGTCCCCCGCGCACGGAATGGGGCTGGTGTGCGGGGATCGCTGGTCGGCGCGGACACGGCGGCCTGAAGGGTTTGTTTCCACGCTGTGTCTCTAAACTAAACTGAACTAATCATTGTTGTGACGTCAGGTTCGAGAGCCTGGAACAGGAGATGAAGAGCATGTTGTCCCGAGTTGTGGAAGTGAATGAAATCGTGCAACAACTGGTGGAGAACGGGCACCCTAGTGCCACTGAGGTCATGAGTTGCCAGGACCATCTTAACAGCAGGTAACACCTTCCTATGTGTGTGTGCAGGTGTGTGTGTGTGTGCATACATATGTGTCTGTGTGTATCTGTATTTTTGTGTGTGCATGTGTGCATAGATGTGTCTGTGTGCATTCGTGTGTGTGTGCATGTGTGCATACATGTGTGTCTGTGCATCCATGTGTGTGTGTGTGCATGTGTGCATACATGTGTCTGTGTGCATCCATGTGCATGTGTGCATACATGTGTCTGTGTGCATCCGTACCTGTGTGTGCATGTGTGCATCCATATATGTGTGTGTGTGTGTGTGCGTATGTGCATGTGTGTGCGGATGTATGTGTGCATGCGTGTGCGGGTGTATATGTGCGTGTGGCGTGTTTGGTACAGGTGTGACTTAGATGTGCACACATGCGCTATAGTGCTTGTGAGTGTTTTGTGACGTTTATGGGCGGCACGGTGGTGCAGCAGTATAGTTGCTGCCTCACAGCGCCAGGGACCCTGGTTCGATCCCGACTACGGGTGCTGTCTGTACGGAGTTTGTACGTTCTCCCCCGTGACCTGCGTGGGTTTTATCCAGGATCTCCGGTTTCCTCCCACGCTCCAAAGTGTAGGTTAATTGGCTTGGTGTAAATGTAAATAGTCCCTAGTGTGTGTTCGGATAGTGTTAGTGTGCGGGGATCGCTGGTCGGCATGGACTCGGTGGGCCGAGGGGCCTGTTTCCGCGCTGTATCTCTAAACTAAACTCGAGGAGTGTTTTGATGCATTCATGACCGAACTGAACTGATACCTGGGATCTGCTGCTAAACATCGTGAGGATTATTTTTGGAATGGGAATTGGGTGAAAAAACTGGAAGAAGATAATTCATAGCAGCAGAATTAGGCCATTCGGCCCATCGAGTCTGCAACCCCATTCAATCATGGCTGATCTATCTCTCCCTCCTAACCCCATTCTCCTGCCTTCTCCCAGAGGGCAATCAATCTGATCATAATCTGAGATGCCAAATATTCTGATTTAAAAAAAACACTCTAACTATGGGATCGCTGGTCGGCACGGACTCACGGACTAGGGCCTGTTTCTGCGCTGTATTACTAAACTGAACTAAAAAATGGCTAAGTAGGAAAAGGTAGCACAAGGCCTTGAATCCCGGCTGTTTTGGGCGGACGAAAACCATTGGCAAGGCTAACCACGCGGCCAAGATGGCTGTTGGCGGGTCCAGGCAGCAGGTAGTCGATGGCCGCACTGGGGTCGGCTGCCTGCCCCTTTTTCCGGGCCTAGGTCCATGCCCACGTGTCCCTGGAGAGGGAACAGGCGGTGTCCACTGGGACTCTGGAGGTCTTCCGTGAACGCTGGTTGCCGTGCGGGGGTGGGGGCCCAGTGTATTACTGACGAGGATGACGGTATTTTGAAATTGACTCGACCAAGTGGACCCGTTGGGCCCAAACCTCTCCTGCATTGGTGCAGCACCCTCTCCTCCCCCCCCCCTCCCCTCTTCTCCCTCCCTCCCCCCTCCCTCCCTCCACCCTCTCCCTCCCTCTCCCTCCTTCCCCCTCCCTCTCCCCCCTTCCCCTCCCTCCCCCCACCCTCCCCCTCCCTCCCCCCACCCTCCCTAGGAGATAGATTTAAACTTTACAATGTGAATAACTTTAAAAATATAACACCGATTTCAATGAAACTTCTTCCATTAGCACCAAAGAGATGACGGTGAGTAAGGTGGGCCTAGAATTGTCACGCTATCATGTACCGTTTTGCTTGTGGTTCAGGAACAAACAAACGAGAGTTTTAGTATATAGATGGCTGTGGTTTTGTAACCTTGCACAAAGGCAGTTTTGATAGTGTTATCCTTTTGTATGTTTGCTTTTGATTTCTGAATAAAAGTATTTGTATATATTTTTTAAAAAGGCTAACCGCGTGTGTCCTCCCTCCAGGTGGGGTCAGATCCTTCGGCTGGTGAAGAACAAGAAGGAGACGATGAACTCGCTGCTGTGCGTTCAGAGCTACCTGCTGGAGTGTCAGGAGATCAAGAGCCAGATTAGGGAGAAGAGGAAGGTGATTGAGTCCACACAGGGCCTGGTCAATGACTTTGGTGGGGTGATTGCCCTGCAGAGGAAGCTGTCCACCATGGAGGGAGCTTTGACCGTCCTCGAGCCCAAGCTGATTGGCCTGCAGCTGGAGGCCGAGGCTTTGGCCTCCGTGCACCCGGGCCAGGCCATGGACATCTTGGTCCAGTTCGAGGAGATCAGCGAGGAGTGGGAGCAGCTGAAGAGAGCGCTGCAGGGTTGCGAAGACTCGCTCAGCGTGGCGGGGAAGCTGCAGCAGTTCATCCAGGACCTGGACGGCTTCTTGTCGTGGCTGGCTCGGACCCAGGGGGCGGCGCTGTCCGAGGAGTTGCCCGCGTCGCTGGGCCAGGCCGAGGCCTTGCTGCGGCAGCACGAGGCCCTGAAGGAGGAGATGGGCCGCAAGGAGGAGGACTACCGCCGCATCCTGGCCGTGAGGGAGCCCCTGGCGCTGGGCCAGGCCGAGCTACCGCTGCGCTCCATCCAGCAGTGGCTGGCCAAGCTGGAGTTGGGCTGGGACAAGCTGCAGCAGGTGTGGCACCGGCGACAGGAGGCCCTGCTCCAGGCACACGTCTACCACCTCTTCCTACGCGACGTCAGGCAGGCCGAGGCCTTCCTCAACAGCCAGGTGAGCCCGTCCCTACCACATAGGGTCGCCAACTGTCCCGTATTAGCCGGGACATCACGTATATTGGGCTAAATTGGTTTGTCCCGTACGGAAATGCCCTTGTCTCGTATTATGCCCGGGGGCCGCTGTAGGCCCGAACACTGTAGGCCCGGACACTGTAGGCTCGGGGGCCCTTGTAGGCCCGGGGGCCTTCGTAGGCCCGGACACTGTAGGCCCGGAGGCCGCTGTAGGCCCGGACACTGTAGGCCCGGACACTGTAGTCCCGGACACTGTAGGCCCGGACACTGTAGGCCCGAAGAGTGTAGGCCCGGAGAGTGTAGGCCCGGAGAGAGTAGGCCTGGAGAGTGTAGGCCCAGACACTGTAGGCCCGGGGCCGCTGTAGGCCCGGACACTGTAGTTCCGGACAGTGTAGGCCCGGAGGCCCAAGCGGCACCTAACGGAGGTTGCTTAGCAACCCCCCTCCCAGCCCGGGCGGCCGCCATTGGTGGAGCGGGAGCACATGGCCGCTGGCTGGGTGAGGTCACGTGGGGCGCGGGACGGTGACGTCACCTTTTGTCCTTTATTTGGGAGTGAGGAAGTTGGCAACCCTACCCCTCTCCCCAACCCGTCCTCAACAGCCAGTTGAGCCCGTCCCTACCACACACCCCTCTAACCGGTCCCTACCCCATCTCCCCCAAATCAGTCCTCAACAGCCAGGAGAGCCTCTGCCTGCAGACCCTGGCATCGTTCCCACCCTCACCAACTCCAGTCCCTGCCTTCTACCCCTCCTTTTACCCCATCCCCTCTGTCCCTACCCCCTGCCCCTCCACCCCTACCCTGCCGGTCCCTCCCCCCTGCCCCTCCACCCCTACCCTGCCGGTCCCTCCCCCCTGCCCCTCCACCCCTACCCTGCCTGTCCCTACCCCCTGCCCCTCCACCCCTACCCTGCCGGTCCCTCCCCCCTGCCCCTCCACCCCTACCCTGCCTGTCCCTACCCCCTGCCCCTCCACCCCTACCCTGCCGGTCCCTCTCCCTCCCCCAATCCTTCCTCAACAGCCAGAGATTCTGCATTGACCCCCACCTCACCAAGGCCAGCACCACAAGGGCCAGTAATGAGCATTAAAACATCTTTATTTACACTGTTGTGTAGGAAAATAACTGCAGATGCTGGTATAAATCGAAGGTATCACAAAATGCTGGAGTAACTCAGCGGGTCAGGTAGCATCTAGGAGAGAAGGAACGGGTGACGTTTGGGGTCAGGACCCTTCAGACTCTGCGGCACGGTGGCGCAGCGGTAGAGTTGCTGCCTTACAGCGAATGCAGCGCCGGAGACTCAGGTTCGATCCCGACTACGGTCGCCCTCTGTACGGAGTTTGTACGTTCTCCCCGTGACCTGCGTGGGTTTTCTCCGAGATCTTCGGTTTCCTCCCACACTCCAAAGACGTGCAGGTTTGTGGGTTAATTGGCTTGGTATAAAATGTAAAAATTGTCCCTAGTGGGTGTTGGATAGTGTTAATGTGCGGGGATCGCTGGGCGGCGCGGACCCAGTGGGCCGAAGGGCCTGTTTCTGCGCTGTGTCTCGAAATCTAGACTGATCAGTCTCGACCCGAAAAGTCACCCATTCCTTCTCTCCTAGTGTAAGAAAATAACTGCAGATGCTGGTACAAATCGAAGGTATTTATTCACAAAGTGCTGGAGTAACTCAGCAGGTCGGGCAGCATCTCAGGAGAGAAGGAATGGGTGACGATTCGGGTCGAGACCCTTCTTCAGACTCTCCTAGATGCTGCCTGACCCGCTGAGTTACTCCACCATTTTGTGATGCCTTCACTTACACTGTGGTAACTTGGGAGCTGAACTAAATGGGTGGGAGGTTGGGGGGCTGGGGAGGAGGTTCACCAGCGTTGCCTTTGCTTCCACCTTCACCTCAGCCGCTTGGTTTACCGTGTCTCCGTGCAGGAGTCCCGGCTGGCTCAGCTGGAGCTGCCCGCGTCCGTGGCAGGAGCCGAGGCAGCCATCAAGAAGCACCGCGACTTCCTGGTGACCCTGGAGATAAACCTGCAGAAGATCAACACGGTGGTGGACTCCGGGGAGCATCTGGTCAAAGGCGGCAACATCTACATGGACAAGATCAAAGATCAGACAGACTCCATCATCACCAGGTAGCAGAAGCAGCCGCAGCTTGCCTCCATTCACGTGGGCAAGCAGAGTTAGGCCTCAGCGCAGCAGAGTTAGGCCACTCAGTGCACGCAGCAGAGTTAGGCCTCAATGCAGCAGAGTTAGGCCTCAATGCAGCAGAGTTAGGCCACTCAGCGCACGCAGCAGAGTTAGGCCACTCAGTGCACACAGCAGAGTTAGGCCTCAGCGAAGAGTTAGGCCACAGCGCAGCAGAGTTAGACCGCTCAGCGCACTCAGCAGAATGTTAGGCCACTCAGCGCAGCAGAGTTAGGCCTCTCAGAGCAGCACAGTTAGGCCACTCAGCGCAGCAGAGTTAGGCCACAGCGCACGCAGCAGAGTTAGGCCACTCAGCGCATGCAGCAGAGTTAGACCACAGCGCAGCAGAGTTAGGCCACTCAGCGCAGCAGAGTTAGGCCACTAAGCGCAGCAGAGTTAGGCCTCAGTGCAGGAGAGTTAGGCCACTCAGCGCACGCAGCAGAGTTAGCCCACTCAGCGCAGCAGAGTTAGGCCTCAGTGCAGCAGAGTTAGGCCACTCAGCACAGCAGAGTTAGGCCTCAGTGCAGCAGAGTTAGGCCACTCAGAGCAGCAGAGTTAGGCCTCAGTGCAGGAGAGTTAGGCCACTCAGCGCACACAGCAGAGTTAGCCCACTCAGTGCAGCAGAGTTAGGCCACTCAGCGCAGCAGAGTTAGGCCTCAGTGCAGCAGAGTTAGGCCACTCAGCGCACGCAGCAGAGTTAGGCCACTCAGAGCAGCAGAGTTAGGCCACTCAGCACAGCAGAGTTAGGCCATAACGCAGCAGAGTTAGGCCATAACGCAGCAGAGTTAGGCCACTCAGCACAGCAGAGTTAGGCCACTCAGCACAGCAGAGTTAGGCCACTCAGCACAGCAGAGTTAGGCCATAACGCAGCAGAGTTAAGCCACTCAGTGCAGCAGAGTTAGGCCACTCAGCGCAGCAGAGTTAGGCCACAGCGTAGCAAAGTTAGGCCACTCAGCGCACGCAGCACAGTTAGGCCACTCAGCGCAGCAGAGTTAGGCCATAACGCAGCAGAGTTAGGCCACTCAGCGCAGCAGAGTTAGGCCACTCAGCGCAGCAGAGTTAGGCCACAGCGCAGCAGAGTTAGGCCATAACGCAGCAGAGTTAGGCCTCAGTGCAGCAGTTAGGTCACTCAGCGCGGCAGAGTTAGGTCACAGCGCAGCAGAGTTAGGCCACTCAGTGTAAAGTTTGAAGTCTAAAGATAGGGCAGACTTTCAAGAGAGAGTTAGATTTACCTCTTAGGGTGAAACTTGGGGCTACTGACTGTCCCGCGGTCCAGGCTTAAGCTCAGGGGTGACCGCGCTTTTGCGGTTGCAGCTCCTAGACTGTGGAACAGCATCCCTCTCCCCATCAGAACTGCCCCCTCCATTGACTCCTTTAAGTCCAGGCTCAAAACGTACTTCTATTACCTAGCGTTTGAGGCCCTCTGAGGGGGTGCTGCGAATAGTTTATGTATGTGCTGTTATGTTTGTGTGCCATTGTATGTTCGCTTCTTAGTACCTGCACTGATGTACAGCACTTTGGTCAACGTGGGTTGTGTTTAAATGTGCTATACAAATAAAATTGACTTGACTTGACTAAAAGGAATCAAGGGATATGGGGAGAAGGCAGGAACGGGGTACTGATTTTGGATGATCAGCCATGATCATATTGAATGGTGGTGCTATCTCGAAGGGCCGAATGGCCTCCTCCTGCACCTACTTTCTGTTTTTATGTTTCAGACCTCATCCTTGCTGTGCAGGAAGGAACTGCAGATGCTGGTTTAAATCGAAGATAGACACATAGAAACAGAAAATAGGTGCAGGAGGAGGCCATTTGGCCCTTCGAGCCAGCACCGCCATTCATTGTGATCACGGCTGATCATCTACAATCAGTAACCCGTGCCTGCCTTCTCCCCATATCCCTTGATTCCACTAGCCCCTAGAGCTCTATCTAACTCTCTTTTAAATTCATCCGGTGAATTGGCCTCCACTGCCCTCTGTGGCAGAGAATTCCACAAATTCACAACTCTGGGTGAAAAGGTTTCTTCTCACCTCAGTTTTAAATGCCCACCCCCTTTTAATTCTTAGACTGTGGCCCCTGGTTCTGGACTCCCCCAACATTGGGAACATTTTTCCTGCATCTAGCTTGTCCAGTCCTTTTATAATTTTATACGTCTCTATAAGATCTCCTCTCATCCTTCTAAACTCCAGTGAATACAAGCCCAGTCTTTCCAATCTTTCCTCATATGACAGTCCCTCCATCCCAGGGATTAACCTCGTGAACCTACGCTGCACTGCCTCAATAGCAAGGACGTCCTTCCTCAATTTAGGAGACCAAAACTGCGCACAATACTCCAGGTGTGGCCCTATACAACTGCAGCAAACTATAACAAAATGCTGGAGTAACTCGGTGGGACAGGCAGCATCTCTGGAGGGAAGGAATGGGTGACATTTCGGGTCAAGACCCTTCTTCAGACTGAAGAACCTCAAACTTTGGGTCTGAAGAAGGGTCTTGACCCGAAACGTCACCCATTCCTTCTCTCCAGAGATGCTGCCTGTCCCGCTGAGTTACTCCAGCATTTGGTGTCTATCTGGTCTTACTGTGTTGCCTGGCTGTGCAATGGTACTTTACTCATCACATGTTACGAGGTACAGTGAAATTCATTTTTGTATATAGTTCAGTACAAGTATCACAATAGACAATAGGTGCAGGAGGAGGCCATTCGGCCCTTTGAGCCTGCACAGCCATTCAATGTGATCATGGCTGATCATTCTCAATCAGTACCCCGTTCCTGCCTTCTCCCCATACCCCCTGACTCCGCTATCCTTAAGAGCTCTATCTAGCTCTCTCTTGAATGCATTCAGAGAATTGGCCTCCACTGCCTTCTGAGGCAAAGAATTCCACAGATTCACAACTCTCTGACTGAAAAAGTTTTTCCTCATCTCAGTTCTAAATGGCCTACCCCTTATTCTTAAACAATACATTACCACTTCATGTTCATAAGTGATCGGAACAGAATTAGGCCATTTGGCCCATCAAGTCTCCATTGCCATTCAATCTTGGCTGATCTATCTTCCCCTCTCAACCCCATTCTCCTGCCTTCTCCCCATAACCCCCGACACCCGATAAGGGAATAACGTTTAGTGCAAGATAAAGGCAGCCAAGTATCAAAGATAGCCAAGTGTCACCAATGTGGTAGATGTGATGCTGAACTACACTAAACTAAAGGGCGGCACGGTGGCACAGCGGTAGAGTTGCTGCCTCACAGCGCCAGAGACCCGGGTTCGATTCCGACTACGGGTGCTGTCTGTACGGAGTTTGTACGTTCTCCCCGTGACCTGCGTGGGTTTTCTCCGAGATCTTCGGTTTCCTCCCACACTCCAAAGACGTACAGATGTGTGGGTTAATTGGCTTGGTATAAATGTAAAAAATTGTCCCTAGTGGGTGTAGGACAGTGTTCGTGTGCGGGGATCGCTGGTCGGTGCGGACTCAGTGGGTCTAAGGGCTTGTTATCTCTAAACAAAACTAATCAAGGATCTATTTATCTCTGCCTTATAAATATCCACTGACTTGGCCTCCACAGCTGTCTGCGGCAATGAATTCCACAGATTCACCACAGGCCCTGATACCTACTGAGTCTGCACCGACCAGCGATCCCCGCACACGGACACTAACACTAAACGAAACTTTCTTGTTAACAGGAGCCAGAGCAACTACAAGCTTGCCCACGAGTGGCTGGTGCATCTGAGCGATCAGTGGGAGCTGCAGCGGTTTCTCCAGAGTTGTCATGAGGTTGGTGCCAAGATATTCTCCTGACAGAGCTGAGGGAAGAGGCAGAAATAATTTGTTGGCTACAAAATAAATGCCTTCGGTGGTATTGCCATCAAGGCATATTTTATCAGTACAACTTATCACCCTCTGAGCGTGCGTTAAATGGGATGAGTTGGAATATTTGGTACGTGTTGGTGCAGGTGCATAAATGTCCACGTTGCTGTAAAGGGTACAGTGACCACTGGGGAACAGTACTGGTAGGGACGGGTCTGTGTGTGTGTGTGTGTGTGTAACACTGGGGTACAGTACTGGTGGTGAAGGGTCTGTGTGTAACACTGGGGTACAGTACTGGTGGGGAAGGGTCTGTGTGTAACACTGGGGTACAGTACTGATGGGGACGGGTCTGTGTGTGTGTGTGTGTGTGTGTGTAACACTGGGGTACAGTACTGATGGGGACGGGTCTGTGTGTAACACTGGGGTACAGTACTGGTGGGGACGGGTCTGTGTGTAACACTGGGGTACAGTACTGGTGGGGAAGGGTCTGTGTGTAACACTGGGGTACAGTACTGGTGGGGAAGGGTCTGTGTGTGTGTAACACTGGGGTACAGTACTGGTGGGGAAGGGTCTGTGTGTAACACTGGGGTACAGTACCGGTGGGGAAGGGTCTGTGTGTAACACTGGGGTACAGTACCGGTGGGGAAGGGTCTGTGTGTAACACTGGGGTACAGTACCGGTGGGGAAGGGTCTGTGTGTAACACTGGGGTACAGTACTGGTGGGGACGGGTCTGTGTGTGTGTGTAACACTGGGGTACAGTGCACACAACACCCGTGGTCAGGATTGAACCTGGGTCTCTTGCGGTGTGAGGCAGCAACTCTACCGCTGCGCCACCTTGCTGCCACAACAACAACAGCCTTTTGGACTCGTCTCCTATGTTAGACGTTAACAAAGAACATATTTAAGTCCTTATCCACAACATCGATCCCACTGCTCCTCATCAATACTCTGAATCCCCTCCATAACAAGTTCAATCGGGTTCGACCGGCACCACCTCTCCCTCAGCAAAGCCATGCTGGTGTGTCGGAAGGAACTCCAGATGCTGGTTACAGACACAAAAAGCTGGAGTAACTCAGCGGGACAGGCAGCATCTCTGGAGAGAAGGAATGGGTGACGTTTCGGGTCGAGACCCTTCAAACCATGCTAGTGGTCCTCAACTAACCCTTGTCTCTCCAAATGCAGACGAATCCTGCCTTTAAATCTTTTCCAATAATTTCTCGGCCTCTTTTAGACGCGCATGCCTGTTGTTATGTGGCTTATCCCTGCTGCCTCTCTTAAATATACCCTCCTCTGCCATCTGGCACCTTGCTTGTAGCCAGCAAAGAATTAATAAACTGTGTCAGACCCTCAATATGTGCCATTTTGTGACGCTATGTGTCGGCATGGTGTATCTAATCTCGTAAAAGTTAAATGTCATTATTTCATTTTCCAGCCACGTGTGGCACGTACGTTAATTTATCAGGCATGTTGGCCTATTTTCAGTCAGAGAGACATGCAGCCAGGAAACCGAACAAGATGCCCCTTCTAGGGTTGCTAACTTCCTCACTCCCAAATAAGGGACAAAGGGTGACGTCACCGCCCCGCGCCCCGCGTGACCTCACACAGCCAGCGGCCACGTGCTCCCGCTCCAGCAATGGCGACTGCCCGGGCCGGGAAGTGGATTGCCATGCAACCTCCATTAGCCGGCGCCCGGGCCTACACTGTTCGGGACTACTGTGGCCCCCAGGCTACAGTGTCCGGGCCTACAGTGTCCGGGCCTACAGTGTCCGGGCCTAATACGGGACAAGTGTGGTCCCATATGGGACAAACCAATTTAGCCCAAAATACGGGATGTCCTGGCTAATACGGGACAGTTGGCAACCCTAGCCCCATCTAACCTAGTCCTATTTGCCTGCATTTTGTGCATGTGCCTCTAAAATATTTCCGATCCACGTACCTATCCTAGTGTCCAACCCGACAAAGGGTCTCAACCCAAAATGCCACCTATTCCTCCTCTCCAGAGATGCTGCCTGACCCGCTGAGTTACTCCAGCAATTTGTGTCTATCTTCGGGGTAAACCAGCATCTAAAATTCTTAAGGGATTGGACAGGCTAGATGCAGGAAAAATGTTCCCGGTGTTGGGGGAGTCCGGAACCAGGGGTCGCACAGTTTAAGAATAAAGGGGTCGGCCATTCAGGACTGAGATGAGGAAAAACCTTTTCACCCAGAGAGTTGTGGCTCTGTGGAATTCTCTGCCACAGAAGGCAGTGGAGGCCAATTCACTAGATGTTGGCAAGAGGTAGATTTAGCTCTTAGGTCTAACAGAATCAAGGGGTATGGGGAGAAAGCAGGAACGGGGTACTGATTTTGGATGATCAGCCATGATCATCTTGAATGGCGGTGCTGTCTTGAACGGCCGAACGGCCTCCTCCTGCACACATTTTTCTTTGTTTCTATGTTTCCATCTGCAGTTCCTTCCTACACAAGTGTCTGTTAAATGTTATAGTACCCGCCTTTACTACCTCCTCTGTCATACACCCCCCCCCCCCCCCCCCCATATACCCACCACTCTCTGAAGAGGTCACCTCTCAGGTTCGTATTAAATCTTTCCCCTCATGCCTTAATGTATTAAACAAGCACTGGCCCCACCAGCCTTCTCCCTTCCTTCCCAGAAGGATATCTCTCATCAGGCTAAGATATCTCTGTGGAAAAAGGACACAAAATGCTGGAATAACTGGCGGGTCAGGAAGTGTCCGTGGAGAACGTGGATAGGTGATGTTTTGGGACAGTACCCTTCTTTGATCTGCAAGTTTAGTCTGGAGATACAGCGCAGAAACAGGCCCTTCAGCCCCTCCAGTCCGCCCTGACCAGCGATTGCCGCACACTAGCGCCATCTTACACAAGCAAGGGACAATTTATAACTTCACCGAAGCCAATTAACCTACAAACCTGCACGTCTTTGGAGCGTGGGAGGAAAACTGGACCTCTCATTAAAAACCCAGGTCGCAGGACGAACGTACAAACTCCGTACAGACCGCACCCGTGGTCAGGATCGGACACAGGTCTCTGGTGCTGTAAGGCAGCAACTCTGCCGCTGAACCACCTTGGCCCGTATCAATTAGACAATAGGCAATAGGTGCAGGAGGAGGCCATTCGGCCCTTCGATCCAGCACCGCCATCTCTGCAGTTTTACTACAAGTAGCCAAAGCCTTGCTACCTACTTCGATGGCTTGCACCATTGTCACGACGTAGAACCAAAGGCCAGTGTCGAGAAGCTTCACAAACTTGGCCCAACATTGTCCTTCTTCCTCCAAAGCCCCACACTCTGAAGCCAATTACCGTACGCAAAGCACAACTTCCCATTGTAAAGGACGCGGGCTAGTACAGCACAAGAACAGGCCCTTCAGCCCGTAAGGTCTCTGCTGAACACGGTGCCAAGACACACACCTATCTACCTGCACAGAACCCATATCCCTCCATTCCCTGCATATCCATGTGCCTATTGAAATGTCTTTTAAACTGTCTCTGCAGTTGTACAGGGCCCTAGTGAGACCGCACCTGGAGTACTGTGTGCAGTTTTGGTCTCCAAATTTGAGGAAGGATATTCTTGCTATTGAGGGCGTGCAGCGTAGGTTCACCAGGTTAATTCCCGGAATGGCGGGACTGTCATATATTGAAAGACTGGAGCGACTAGGCTTGTATACACTGGAATTTAGAAGGATGAGAGGGGATCTTATCGAAACGTATAAGATTATTAAGGGGTTGGACACGTTTGAGGCAGGAAACATGTTCCCAATGTTGGGGGAGTCCAGAACAAGGGGCCACAGTTTAAGAATAAGGGGTAGGCCATTTAGAACTGAGATGAGGAAAATGTTTTTCAGTCAGAGAGTTGTGAATCTGTGGAATTCTCTGCCTCAGAAGGCAGTGGAGGCCAATTCTCTGAATGCATTCAAGAGAGAGCTATCTCTTTTAATTTTTATAGTTATACCTTTTTAAAAAAAAATTTATTCTCTCTTCCCAATAGTTTATAGTTTTTTTTTCTTTCTTCTTTATTTTTTATTTTCTCTCTTTAAAAATTTAAAAATTGAAGCTATGTAAGAACTTTGTAACAAATTTGTCTTTTATTTCTATTTGTACATTTGCTTTTCAAAAATAAAAATATTTTTAAAAAAAAGAAAAAAAAAGAAGGCAGTGGAGGCCAATTCTCTGAATGCATTCAAGAGAGAGCTAGATAGAGCTCTTAAGGATAGCGGAGTCAGGGGGTATGGGGAGAAGGCAGGAACGGGGTACTGATTGAGAATGATCAGCCATGATCACATTGAATGGCGGTGCGTACAGGCTCGAAGGGCCGAATGGCCTCCTCCTGCACCTATTGTCTATTGTCTCCACCGCCACCCCTGGCAGCACGTTCCAGGCACACAGCCCTCTGTGTGGAAAAAAAAATGCTCTGCACATCTCTTTCTAGTACAGAAGTGTGAAAACGCACACCTCCAGATTCAGGGACAGTTTTTCCCAGCTGTTATCAGGCAACTGAACCATCCCACCACAACCAGAGAGCAGTTCTGAACTACCATCCACCTCTTTGGTGAAACCCTTGGACTATCCTTGATCGGACTTTGCTGGCTTTACCTTGCGCTAAACGTTATTCCTTTATCATGTATCTGTATACAAATGGCTCAATTGTAATCATGTATAGTCTTTCTGCTGACTGGTTATCACGCAACAAAAGCCTTTCACTGTACCTCAGTACACATGCCAACAAACTCAACTTGATTCTTGATTAGTATAGGTTACGGTGAGAAGGCAGGAGAATGGGGTTTGGAGGGAGAGATAGATAGATCAGCCATGGCAGTTTTGGTCTCCAAATTTGAGGAAGGATATTCTTGCTATTGAGGGCGTGCAGCGTAGGTTTACTAGGTTAATTCCCGGAATGGTGGGACTGTCATATGTTGAAAGACTGGAGTGACTAGACTTGTATACACTGGAAGTTAGAAGGGTGAGAGGGGATCTTATCGAAACGTATAAGATTATTAAGGGGTTGGACACGTTAGAGGCAGGAAACATGTTCCCAATGTTGGAGGAGTCCAGAACCAGGGGCCACAGTTTAAGAATAAGGGGTAGGCCATTTAGAACGGAGATGAGGAAAAACTTATTCAGTCAGAGAGTTGTGAATCTGTGGAATTCTCTGCCTCAGAAGGCAGTGGAGGCCAGTTCTATGAATGCATTCAAGAGAGAACTAGATAGAGCTCTTAAGGATAGCGGAGTCAGGGGGTATAGGGAGAAGGCAGGAACGGGGTACTGATTGAGAATGATCTGCCATGATCACATTGAATGGCGGTGCTGGCTCGAAGGGCCGAATGGCCTCCTCCTGCACCTATTGTCTATTGTCTATTGTCTAATTCCCTGCATCAGAAGGCAGTGGAGGCAAATTCTCCGAATGCATTCAAGAGAGAGCTAGATAGAGCTCTTAAGGATAGCGGAGTCAGGGGGTATGGGGAGAAGGCAGGAACGGGGTACTGATTGAGAATGATCAGCCATGATCACATTGAATGGCGGTGCTGGCTCGAAGGGCCGAATGGCCTACTCCTGCACCTATTGTCTATTGTCTATTGATTGAATGGTGGAGTAGACCTGATGGGCCGAATGGCCTAATTCTACTCCTATTCCTTGTGACCTTATGAAACTAACTAGTATTTGCCTCTCATAATTTTACATAGTCCTATCTGGTCTAGCCTCAATGTCAGATACATACCATCTTGTTGGACAGTGTCTTTCAGATTTTTTTTCCTCCCAATGGTTCAATGGCACTTTATTGTCCCCTGTACCGAGGAACAACGAAATTTCTTTTTTTGCATATTTCCCTAAACTAACCCTTAACTACCTGCAGGTATTTATTTCCCAAATTGCTGGAGTAACTCAGCAGGTCAGGCAGCATCTCAGGAGAGAAGGAATGGGTGACGTTTCGGGTCGAGACCCTTCTTCAGACTTAGCTACCTGCACATAACCCATATCCCTCCAATCCCCGCGTGTCCATGTGGCTCTGCAAGTGTCTCTGAAATGCCACTGTGGTATCTGCCTATACCACCACCCCATGTTCCAGGCACCAGTCACCCTCTGTGTACCACAAAACTCGACCCGTATATATATCTCCTATAAACGTTGAACGCAAAGTGCTCCAGTTTAGGGAAAAAAACTGCAGATGCTGGTTAAAATCGAAGGTAGACCCAAAATGCTGGAGTAACTCAGTGGGTCAGGCAGCATCTCGGGAGAAAAGGAATGGGTGACCCGAAACGTCACCCATTCCTTCTCTCCCGAGATGCTGCCTGACCCGCTGATTACTCCAGCATTTTTGTGTGCTCCAGTTTAGTTTAGCTTAGAGATGCAGCGCGGAAACAGGCCCTTTGGCCCACCTGGCCTGCGCCGACCAGCGATCCCCGCACACTAACACTATCCTACACGCGCTGAGGACATTTTTTTTCCACGCATTTACCAAGTCAATCGACCAACTACACAGTACGTACCTGTACGTCTTTGGAGGGTGGGAGGAAACCAAAGTTGCCATCCCACCAGCCCTCCCGAGTTGTCCAGCTGTCATCTCTCTTTACCCCCCCCTCCCCCCTCCTCCCCCCTCCCCATCCATCCAGTTGCCAGGTTGAGCCATCCACTTGCCCATTGCTGGGCTCTGCACCTTACTCCCCACCACCGGTTGCCAGGGAAACCACCACCCCCCACCCCTCCCCTTCGGTTGCCAAGCTGCTATCTCTCCCTTCCCCCCCTCCCCCGTCCCATCCTTGTGCCAAGTTGTGCCCTCCCGGTTGGCAAGGTTGGTGAATTATAATCCCCACCCCCCACCCACCTCCGTCAGCCGAGCTGTGTCACCCACCCCCCCCCCCTCCCCATCGCTGGACTCTCATTCTCCCCCTCCTCCCCCCCCCCCCCATTGCTCGACTCTCATTCCCCCCCTCCCCCCCTCCCTCTGTTGCCAACTTGTCATCTCTCCTCCCTTCCCACACCCCCCCCCCCCCCTTCACCTTTGGGTGCCAAAGTGTGCCACCCCCTCCCCATTTCTAGGCTCCCTCCCCCCCCTCGGGAACACCCCCCCCCCCTTCGCCCCCTCCACTTGGCGGGAACTACCACCTCCCAATCAGATGACGAGCTGTTATCTCTCCCCTCCCCTCCCCCCCCCTCCCCTCACCCATCCAGTCGCCAAGTGGCGCCATACCCCCCACCCCATTGCTGGGCCACCCCCCCACCCCACACCATCACAGTTATGGGGAACACAGCCACCCAGGCTTGCAGGCCTGTTATCTTACCCCCACCCTCTCCCATCAGCCACGCTGTGTCATCTCCCTTCCCCCCCACCCCCCTCAAATTGCCAGGGCCCCCTCCTCACCTCCTGTTTGCTGGTAATACCACCCCCTCTCTATTGCTGAGCTGTTATCTCCTCTTCCCCCCCCCCTTCTCCCATCCATGTGTCACCCCCTCCCCATTGCTGGGCTCTTCCCCCTCCCCTCCCTTCCAGTTGCCCTCCACCCCTTCTGGTTATCAAGCTGTAAACCCCCCCTCCATTGCCAGCCCCCCTTCTGCGGGCATGTTGACCATCCAGGTGATCTTTCTACCCCCCCCCCCCCCCCCCATTGGCAGCCCCCCTTCTGCGGGCATGTTGACCATCCAGGTGGGATCTTTGTACCCCTCCCCTCCCTCCACCCCCCCCCATTGGCAGCCCCCCTTCTGCGGGCATGTTGGCCATCCAGGTGATCTTTCCACCCCTCCCCTCCTTCCCCCTCCCCCCCATTGGCAGCCCCCCTTCTGCGGGCATGTTGACCATCCAGGTGATCTTTGTATCCCTTCCCCCCCTCTCCCCTCCCCCTCCTTCCCCACCCCTCCCCTATTGCCACCCCTCCCTTCTGTGGGCATGATGACCATCCAGGTGGAATCTTTGTACCCCCCCACTGCCAGCCCCCCTTCTGCGGGCATGTTGACCATCCAGGTGATCTTTGTACCCCTCCCCTCCCTCACCACTCCCCCCCCCCTCACCACTCCCCCCCCCCCCCCCCCCCATTGCCAGCCCCCCTTCTGTGGGCATGTTGACCATCCAGGTGATCTTTCCACCCCTCCCCTCCCTCTCCACCCCCCCCCCCCCCCCCCATGTGAAGTGTGTCCGTCCTCTCCCACCCCACTGTCACTTTGGCCCCGGGCACCTCCCCTCTTCATTCCCGACTGTGTAGCAGCGTTGAGTTCAGCCCTTCCACTCCCTCCTTCCCCCCTCTCTCCCCCCCCCCCCCCCCCCCCACCACCACTCTCCATCCCTGTCCCTGCTTTTTGTTTTTGATTTCCGCTGCTGCATTTTTCTCAAAGCCGTTTGTTTCTTCCCCATTGAGTAAACCTGGCGAGCTGGGGGTTGGAGTGGAGAGCTGGAGGCTGCATTCGACACTGCTTGAGACAGCTCTCGGCTGAAGCCCGCTGCAGCATGTGCTATGCAGCACAGTGACGTGAGTGTGTGTGTGTGTGTGTGTGTGTGTGTGTGTCGGTGTGGGATGTAGGCTGACTGCAGTAATGCTCATCCCTCCCTCCCTCCCTCCCTCCCTCCCTCCCCCCTTCCCTCCGCCTGAATGTGCTGAGGTCAGTCAAGGAGGCTGGGATGAGTAGGAAGGACTGCAGCATTCTCCAGCTGACAGCACCAACTCCAGCAATGCCAGGGGCCGTGCTAACCCCCTTCTCTCTCCCTTGCAGTTGGGCGAGTGGATTAATGAGAAGATGCTGACGGTCCACAACACGTCACACGGTGATGCTCAGAAACCGCACAAAAAATGGCTGAAGCACCAGGCGTTTATGGCAGAGCTGCTGCTGAATCGTGAATGGCTGGATAAGATCGAGAAGGTAAGGTGCAGTGACACTGCCGCGGAGGCAGGTGTGTGTCTGTGTGTGTGTGTGTGTGTGTCTGTGTGTGTGTGTGTGTGTGTCTGTGTGTGTGTGTGTGTGTGTGTGTGTGTGTGTGTGTGTGTGTGTGTGTGTGTGTGTGTGTGTGTGTGTGTGTGTCTGTGTGTGTGTGTGTGTGTGTGTGTGTGTGTGTGTCTGTCTGTATGTGTGTGTGTGTGTATGTGTGTGTTGTGTGAAGCCCAACTGGCCTTTTAAACTCCCCCCACTTTATTGCCACAACATTCTGCTGTTCATTTCGTTATGTGTGTGTGTGTGTGTGTGTCTGTGTGTGTGTGTGTGTCTGTGTCTATGTTGCGTGATGCCCAACTTACATTTTAAACTCCCTCCCTTTTAATTACCACAAATTCCACTGTGTATATATATTTATATGTGTGTGTGTGTGTGTGTGTGTGTGTGTGTGTGTGTGTGTGTCTATGTCTGTCATGCATGAAGCCCAACTGGCCTTTTAAACTCCCTCTGTTTTATTGCCACAACCATTCTGCTGCATATTTAGATATATATGTGTGTGTGTGTGTCTCTGTGTCTCTGTGTCTCTGTGTCTCTGTGTCTCTGTGACTCTGTGTCTCTGTGTCTCTGTGACTCTGTGTCTCTATGTCTGTGTGTGTCTGTGTGTGTCTCTGTGACTCTGTGTCTCTGTGTGTCTGTGACTCTGTGACTCTGTGACTCTGTGTCTCTATGTCTGTCTGTGTCTGTGTGTGTCTCTGTCTTGCATGAAGCCCACCTGGCCTTTTAAACTCTCCATTTCATTGCCACTTCATTCTGCTGTTGATTTAAATATATATTGTATATGTGTGTGTGTGCATGTGTATAAATATACATGCGTAGGTGTGTGTGTATGGATAATGCTTTTAATTGCACAACAAATCCGTCATTGCAACAACTCAACCGTTGAAGAATAAACTGGGGTGCAATTTACCAGCGTGTGCTGGTAGTCAGTGGTTGATGAGGTGGTGCTGGTATCTGTGGTCAGAGGGTGCACAAGACAGGGGGATGTGGGCGTCAGGAGGGATGGGGAGAGAATGGATGAACAAGGTTTATTTGGGGTTCTGTGTTATCACAGTCTGTCAACCTGTTTCACCCGGACTATTCCTCTTCAGTTTGGGGGCTCAGTGTAATTATTTCTATCCTGTCCGGGCAATATGGGAGGTTAGTTAAGTTCTTGTGTCGGAAGGAACTGCAGATGCAGGTTTAAACCGAAGATAGACACAAAATGCTGGAGTAACTCAACGGGACAGGCAGCATCTCTGATCAGAAGGAATGGGTCGAGACCCTTCTTCAGTCTTCAGTCTCGACCCGAAACGTCACCCATCCCTTCTCTCCAGAGATGCTGCCTGACCCGCTGAGTTACTCCAGCTTTTTGTGTCCATCTCATTTAAGTTCTTGCTTCGGTGGACTTGTGCCATTTAGAGGTCCCGATCGCTGGCCTTATCGCTGGTTAATCTGAATAATCCCCGTCCGAGTTTCAAATCGCCTGTGTACCAGTTTCTGTTTCCAACTTTTGTTGGGGGTCACAAATTTTCACCCAGATAGTTGTGAATCTGTGGAATTCTCTGCCCCAGAAGGCAGTGGAGGCCAATTCACGGGATGTATTCAAGAGTTAGATATTGCTCCTAGAGCTAACGGAGTCAAGGGACATGGGGAGAAAGCAGGAACGGGGTACTGATTCTAGATGATCAGCCATAATCATGTTGAATGGCGGTGCTGGCTCGAAGGGCCAAATGGCCTACTCCTGCACCTACTTTCTCTGTTTCTATTTTTCTAAGTCACAGATGTTTTGGTGGGCCTGATTTATTAACGATAGCTGGATCACTTGGTTACACTCAGGGGGTGGGGATGGGGTATTCAGCGTTACTGGTTTTTTCAAGGGAAATTGAACTGTTTACATTTTGGAGTTGTGGGTTATTTTGATTTTGTTTCGTCCAGTGTTTTGGAATTTGGAGTTTACCTGGGGTGCAGGGTGGATTTCCAGGAGACTAGTGTTCTCTGACCAAGTCAGGTGTTAGATTTTTCTATTATTAATTTTTTGGTTACATAGGATCATGTTATGTAACTGGTATTCCAGTTTTCATTAGTGATAGGAGCAGAATTAGGCCATTCGGCCCATCAGGTCTACTCTGCCATTCAATCATGGCTGATCTATCTCTCCCTCTCAACCCCAATCTCCTGCCTTCTCCCCGTAACCCCTGGTGCCCGCACTAATCAAGAATCTATCCATCTCTGCCTTAAAAATGTCCACTGACTTGGCCTCCACAGCCTTCTGTGGCAATGAATTCCGCAGATTCACCACCCTCTGACTGAAGAAATTCCTCCTCATCTCCTTCCTAACGAAACTCCCTATAATTCTGAGGCTGTGCCCTCTGGTCAATAGACAATAGGTGCAAGAGTAGGCCATTCGGACCTTCGAGCCAGCACCACCATTCAATGTGATCATTGGCTGATCAAAGTGATCATGAACTCTCCCACCAGTGGAAACCATCCTCTCCACATAAGCGATGTTTCAGCTTTTATTATTCTGGGCTTTAGGTTAGGCAGGATGTGGATTTGGTTTTTGATTTTGGTGTTTCGTATTATTTGGCATCCTGTGATATTTGAGAACTTGCCCTATTTAGTTTTTGCCCGGGTCTCGGATTACATGACTTTGATTTCCATGGGCCACATTACCTGGCGGTCATGGAATGAGGGCATAGATTAGGTGAAGGCTCTTGGTCTTTCTCCCAGGGCAGTTGGTTGCAAAGCTACAGGGCGTATTTAAGGCAAGAGGGTCGAGATTTAAGAAGGACCTCAAGGACAACTTTATCACTGGGGAGGTAATCCATATCTGGAACAAAGCGATGGAAGCAGATACTATTACAACTTTCAAAGGACATTTGGATAGATATATAATAATAATAATAATGCATTACATTTGTATAGCGCTTTTCTAAAACTCAAAGACGCTTTACATATTAGATAAAACATAAAAATAAAGAAATAAACGAACAGAAAAGAAAGAATAAGGTGGAGCGACGGTCAGTGGTTGAAGGCAGTGTTGAACAAGTGAGACTTCAGTGATGTTTTGAATGTGGTGAGTGAGGAGGAGTCTCTGACGGTTTGAGGTAGTGAGTTCCAGAGGGTGAGAGCAGCGATGGAGAAAGCCCTGTCCCCCCAGGATCTGAGTTTGGTCCGGATGGGGGGGGGACAGGAGGTTAGCAGCAGCAGAGCGGAGGGTGCGGGTGGGAGTGTGCCTGTGGAGGAGGTCAGTCAGGTAGGATGGGGCCAGGTTATGGAGGGCTTTGTAGGTCATGAGGAGGATTTTGTACTGGATTCTCTGGGGGATGGGGAGCCAGTGGAGCTTGTAGAGGACGGGGGTGATGTGGTCACGGGTCGGGGAGTGGGTGAGTAGACGGGCAGCGGAGTTCTGGATGTATTGGAGTTTATTGATGATTTTTGAGGGTGAACCATAGAGGATATGGGTAGGAAGCATGCATGCGGCATGGTGGCGCAGCGGGAGAGTTGTTGCCTCACAGCGCCAGGGACCCGGGTTCGAACCCGACTACGGCTGCCATCTGTACGGCGTTTGTACGTTCTCCCCGTGACCTGCGTGGGTTTTCTCCGAGATCTTCGGTTTCCTCCCACACTCCAAAGACGTGCAGGTATGTAGGTTAATTGGCTGGGCAAATGTAAAAGAAAATTGTCCCTAGTGTGTGTAGGATAGTGTTGGTGTGCAGGGATCGCTGGGCGGCGCGGGCCCGGTGGGCCGAAGGGCCTGTTTCTGCACTGTATCTCTAAATCTAAATCTAAAAAATGTGCGGGGGTCGCTGAGCGGCGCGGACCCGGTGGGCCGAAGGGCCTGTTTCCGCGCTGTATCTCTAAACTAAGTTTTGAGGAGTATGGGACTAATCCAGAATGATACTAACCCAGAATGACAACTTGGTTGACATGGACCAGGTCGACCGAAGGGCCTGTTTCCCTGCTGGGTACCGCTGATTCTGTGTTGTGTGTGGAAATGGGGCACTGGCCATTTTAACCATGGAGATCCTGTATGTTATGGGACCAGAGTTACTTATTGGAGCTGTGACTTTGCCCAGCCAGCAGCCACGTGCTCCCGCTCCACCAATGGCGGCCGCCCGGGCCGGGAGGCGGGTTGCTACGCAACCTCCGTTAGGCGGCGCCCAGGCCTACACTGTCCGGAACTACAGCGGCCCCCGGACCTGCAGCGACCTTCGAACCTACAGCGGCCTCCGGGCCAACAGCGGCCGGGCCTACACCGTCCGGGCCTAAATTGTCCGGGCCTACACCGTCCGGGCCTACACCGTCCGGGCTTACACTGTTTGGGCCTACAGCGCCCCCCCCAGCCCTAATACAGGACAAGGGCGGTCCCATACGGGACAAACCAATTTAGCCCAAAATACGGGATGTCCCAGCTAATACGGGACAGTTGGCAACCCTACTGTTCGGGTCCTGGATTATCTAGGTTCCTCATTCATCTGTGTTCCTGGTTTATTTTGATCTGGGTCAACTCAAGTTACTGACTCACAGATTCTTGGGTTATTTTTGGTTGGCAGTTAATTTGGGTGTTTTGGTTATTTTATATTGGAGGAGTTTTAGTTCTAGAAATACATCATGGAAACAGTCCCCACCTTCTCTCTCAAGTTGACTTGAAGGAAACCTACCCACGTTCCAAGTCTGCCCTTCATCAACATTTCAGTACACCTATTCAGTTTAGTGTTGAGATACAGTGCGGAAACAGGCACAACAGCCCACCGGGTCTGCGCAAATAGGTGGCACAGCGGTAGAGTTGCTGCCTTACAGCGAATGCAGCGCCGGAGACCCGGGTTCGATCCCGACCACGGGTGCTGTCTGTACGGAGTTTGTACGTTCTCCCCGGGACCTGCGTGGGTTTTTCTCCGAGATCTTCGGTTTCCTCCCACACTCCAAAGACGTACAGGTATGTAGGTTAATTGGCTGGGCAAATGTAAAAATTGTCCCTAGTGGGTATTGGATCGTGCTAATGTGCGGGAATCGCTGGGTGGCGCGGACCCGGTGGGCCAGAGGGCCAGTTTCCGCGCTGAATCTAGATAGAGTGAATGTGAATAGAGTCTTTTACCCAGGATAGGGGGATCAAAAACAAGAGGACATGTATTTAATGTGGGGGAGACAAGATTTACTATGAACCTAGGGTTGCCAACTGTCCCGTATTAGCCAGGACATCCCGTATTTTGGGCTAAATTGATTTGTCCCGTACGGTACCGCCCTTGTCCCGGACAGCGCTGTAGGCGCAGACACTGTAGCCTGGGGGGCGCTGTAGTCCCGGACAGTGTAGGCCCGGACAGTGTAGGCCCGGGCACCGCCGAACGGTGGTTGTATAGCAACCTGCTTTCTGACCTGGGCGGCCGCCAGTGGTGGAGCGCGTGCACATGGCCGCTGGCTGGGTGAGATCGCGTGGGGTGCGGGGCGGTGACGTCACCTTGTCCCTTATTTGGGAGTGAGGAAGTTGGCAACCCTGTATGAACCTGAGGGGCAACGTTTTCACTCAGAGGGTGGTGGGTGTATGGAACGACGTGCCGGAGGAGATAGTTGAGACAGGAACTGTAACAACATTTATAAGACACTTGTACAGGTACATGGATAGAAAAAGTTAGAAGGATATGGGGAAAATGTGTTCAATTAAGGGGATTAGATATGGTAAATGCACAGAGTATTTTTCCCAGAATTGGAGAATCAATAACCAGAGGACATAGGTTTAAGGTGAGGGGGGATAAATTTAATAGGAACCTGAGGGACAACGTTTTTATACAAATAGTGGTGGGTATACAGAACGAGCTGTCGGAGGAGGTAGTTGAGGAAGGTACTATCACAGCATTCAAAAGAAATTTGGACAGGTGCATGGATAGGATGGATTTAGAAGGATATGGGCCAAATGCAAGCAGGTGGGGCATGTTGGTCGGCATGGGCAGGCAGGGCCGAAGGGCCTGTTTTGAACACTGCGACTCGATGACTCTAAATGAGACTGGCTTAGATGGGGCACGTTGGTCGGCATGGCCAAGTTGGGCCGAAGGGCCTGTTTCCATGATGTATGACGCTAAATGGGACTAGCTTAGTTGGGGCAGCTTGGTTGTCATGGATGAGTTGGGCCGAAGGGCCCGTTTCCATGATGTATGACTCTAAATGGGACTAGCCTAGTTGGGGCAGCTTGGTTGGCATGGGCGAGTTGGGCCGAAGGGCCTGTTTCCATGATGTATGACTCTAAATGGGACTAGCCTAGTTGGGGCAGCTTGGTTGGCATGAACGAGTTGGGCCGAAGGGCCTGCTTCCATGATGTATGACTCTAAATGGGACTAGCCTAGTTGGGGCAGCTTGGTTGGCATGGATGAGTTGGGCTGAAGGGCCTGTTTCTGCGCCGAATGTCTCTGACGTTTGTTGAACACGTAGCGTCGCTCCAGCACTCTCCTGAGAATGTGGTTCACTCTTGTGGCTGCCCTGCCAACTGTGCAGTAGACCCATGGCACTGCCCCCACCTCTGGGCAGCGATCCCTCCCCTTGGCATTGCGCTGGCAGCCTGGGTGATGTGCTTGTGGTGCAGTGTGTGGGTGGTGCAGAGTGCTTTCCTGCAGGCAGTCGAGGACTGCTTCGTGTTCAGAGAATCACGAGTGGTACTTTAACGTGTAGTCATCAAGCCCCACCTGGCCCTTAATGGATCGTTGTTGACTCAGTTGGGCACTGCCCAGGAGATTGCCCACACACAGATACTGCCACCTGGGTGATTGACCCACTTAAACCACCTCCGTTCATGCAAGATCTGACCCCAACCATTCGAGTTTTTTCTTGGACTTTCTACGAAGTCTCTTGGGCGCAGCAGTAAAATCGCTGCCTCACAGCGCCAGAGATCCAGGGTTCAATCCTGACCACGGGGGCTGTTTGTACGGCGTTTGCACATCCTTCCTGTGGCCGCGTGGGTTTTCCTCCGGGTGCTCCGGTTTCATAGATACAGAGATACGTAGAAAATAGGTGCAGGAGGAGGCCTTTCGGCCCTTCGAGCCAGCACCGCCATTCAATGTGATCATGGCTGATCATCCACAATCAGTGCCCCGCTCCGGCCTTCCCCTCGATTCCGCTAGCCCTAAGAGCTCTATCCAACTCTCTTTTGAATGCATCCAGTGAATCGGCCTCCACTGCCTTCTGAGGCAGAGAATTCCACAAATTCACAACTCTCTGGGTGAAAAAGTTTTTCCTCATCTCAGTTCTAAATGGGGTTGCCAACTTCCTCACTCCCAAATACGGGACAAGGTGACGTCACCGCCCCGCGCCCCACGTGACCTCACCCAACCAGCGGCCACGTGCTCCCGCTCCACCAGTGGCGGCCGCCCGGGCCGGGAGGCGGGTTGTGTATGAAAAAAAAACTGCAGATGCTGGTTTAAATCGAAGGTGGACACAAAAAGCTGGAGTAACTCAGCGGGTCAGGCAGCATCTCTGGAGAGAAGGAATGGAAGACCCGAAACGTCACCCATTCCTTCTCTCCAGAGATGCTGCCTGTCCCGCTGAGTTACTCCAGCATTTTGTGTCTACCCGGGAGGCGGGTTGCTAGGCAACCTCCATTAGGTGGCGCCGGGTCCTCCGGGCCTACACTGTCCGGAAGGTCGCACAGATTTTAACCAGCGTCTTCAGTTTTTTTCCTATCACACTGTCCGGGCCTACAGCATCCCCAGGGCCCAATACGGGACAAGGGCGGTCCCGTACAGGACAAGCTAACTTAGCCCAAAATATAGGATGTGCCGGCTAATACGGGACAGTTGGCAACCTTAGTCTCCACCACCACCCTCGGGCAGCGTGTTCCAGGCACCCACCACCGTCTGTACCTTTCCAAGGCCAACTCTTGTTCGGCATGGTGGCGCAGAGGTAGAGTTGCTGCCTGACAGCGAATGCAGCGCCGGAGACTCAGGTTCGATCCCGACTACGGGCGCCGTCTGTACGGAGTTTGTACGTTCTCCCCGTGACCTGCGTGGGTTTTCTCCGAGATCTTCGGTTTCCTCCCACACTCCAAAGACGTACAGGTTTGTAGGTTAATTGACTGGGTAAATGTAAAAATTGTCCCCAGTGTGTGTAGGATCGTGTTAATGTGCGGGGATCGCTGGGCGGCGCGGACTCGGTGGGCCGAAGGGCCTGTTTCCGCGCTGTATCTCTAAATCTAAAAATCTAAATCTACGGACTCAAAGCAGCAATCAGTCTGAATGCTTGTGTTTTTGCCAATACATCGCTGGGCAATGTTCCTATCTCATCAGTTCAATGGGTGGCTATGGCTGTACTGGAACGGCTTGGCCAGACACACAAGTGTTTCGGGAAGACAAAACCTCAGCAAGGAACGTATTGATTGCATGCATTTATTCACAAAATGCCGGAGTAACTCAGCAGGTCAGGCAGCATCTCAGGAGAGAAGGAATGGCTGACGTTTCGGATCGAGACCCTTCTTCAGACTGTTGAAGAGTCTCGACCCGAAACGTCACCCATTCCTTCTCTCCTGAGATGCTGCCTGACCTGCTGAGTTACTCCAGCATTTTGTAAATAAATACCTTCGATTTGTACCAGCATCTGCAGTTATTTTCCTACACTACCTATTGACTGCATGTGGTAAACAAGGCACTTCTCTTAATGAGCAGGAAGGATCTTGAAAATAATCCAATATGACCAAGAACCTGAATATATATCTTTAAGGGTAAGTACTGTACTTGCCAAAAACATCATTGGGGGAAAGATGTGAAACTAGGTAAAAAGATGCAGAGAAGATGTACTTGAATTTTATCAGTAGACAATAGACAATAGGAGACGGAGTAGGCCATTCGGCCCTTCGAGCCAGCACCACCATTCAATGTGATCATGGCTGATCATTCACAATCAGTACCCCGTTCCTGCCTTCTCCCCATACCCCCTGACTCCGCTATCTTTAAGAGCTCTATCTAGCTCTCTCTTGAATGCATTCAGAGAATTGGCCTCCACTGCCTTCTGAGGCAGAGAATTCCACAGATTTACAACCCTCTGACTGAAAAGGTTTTTCCTCATCTCCGTTCTAAATGGCCTACCCCTTATTCTTAAACTGTGGCCCCTGGTTCTGGACTCCCCCAACATTGGGAACATGTTTCCTGCTTCTAACGTGTCCAATCCCTTAATAATCTTATATGTTTCAATAAGATCCCCTCTCATCCTTCTAAATTCCAGTGTAGCGCAGGAGAACTTGAATTAACATAGAACATAGAACAGTACAGCACAGGAACAGGCCCTTCGGCCCACTATATCCACGATGAACATGGTGCTAAATTAAACTCCTGCGCTTGCTTAAATCCATATCTCTATAAATTGAATTGAATTAATACGTTTTATTGGCCAAGTATGTACACATCTCACCTCTTTATTTAATATCACTTGCTCTTCCATCCTGGATTCTATCGCTCCCCTTAAAATGAAAAAGCCTAAGCCCAAAGGTCGGCCGTGGCTCAATGACACCACCAAAGCCCTAAGAAGGGAGTGCAGAAAATCAGAAAGGAGGTGGAAATGTGACAAGCTTCAAATTTCCTTCGAAATTCTGAGAAACAATCTTCTCAAATACCAGGAAGCAGTAAAGTCTGCTAGAGCACAATACTTCTCCGACCTTATTTCCAAAAACTCTCATAACTCCAAGGTCCTATTTAGAACAATTACCTCTGTCATATGTCCCGCCCCCAGTACCAGCTTAGTTGGGTCCCCTGCTAAGTGCGAAGAATTCGCTAAATTTTTCACCAACAAAGTTGAGAACATTAGAATGAACATTTCCCCTCCCACCCGTGACCTAGCTGTCTTATTAGTCTGTTCATCTAAATTGGACTGTTTCCAACCCATCACTCTATCCTCCCTTGCAAAGCTTGTCTCCGCTATGAAACCTGCAACCTGCCCCCTTGATCCTGCCCCCACTGCCCTTCTGAAGGATGTCATTGCAATAGCCGGTCCCAGCATCCTCTCTATTATCAACAGTTCTCTGGCCACTGGCACTGTTCCAACCAGTTTCAAGCACGCGGTGGTCCAGCCCCTACTGAAAAAACCTAACCTAGACCCCACCTTGCCTAGCAACTACAGACCCATTTCCAAACTGCCATTCCTGTCAAAAGCCCTTGAAAAGGCAATTTTAAACCAATTAGTGCCCTACCTGCACCAAAACACCATCCTGGAAAGTTTCCAGTCAGGTTTCAGAGCCCACCACAGCACAGAGTCTGCCTTGTTGAAGGTACACAACGACCTGCTTCTCGCCATCGACACCGGCGACTGTGCAATCCTGCTCCTTCTCGACCTCAGCGCAGCGTTCGATACAGTGGACCACACCATCCTTATTGACCGTCTCCGGTACGCGGTTGGCATTGATGGCACTGCCCTGAGCTGGTTCGTTTCCTACCTCAAAGATAGGAGTTTCGCCATCAACATAGGCAGTTATTCCTCTTCTCCAGCTAGCCTCTCCTGCGGAGTTCCACAAGGCTCCATCCTAGGCCCCATTCTCTTCTCTCTATACATGCTCCCCCTTGGCCAAATCATTCAAAGGCACGGCATTTCTTTCCACTGCTATGCCGATGACACTCAGCTGTACCTCCCCCTGAAACCCAACAACCAGTCAAATTTAAACAGCCTCTTACACTGCCTTGAGGACATAAAATGTTGGATGGCACAGAACTTCCTCCAATTAAATGAGAGCAAGTCTGAGGTCATCCTATTCGCCCCCCCGCCCCCCCCCCCCCCCCCCCCGACTCCATCAAATCGATAACAGGCAATCTTGGAAGTCTATCCTGCCTAGTCAAACCGCATGTCAAAAACCTCGGCATGATATTTGACTCTGCATTAAAATTTGATAAGCAAGTCAACGCTGTGGTAAAAGCCAGCTTCTTCCAACTTCGAACCATAGCTAAAATCAAACCTTTCCTCCAATTCGACGACACAGAAAAAATCATTCACGCTTTCATCTCCTCCCGCCTAGACTACTGCAACTCCCTATACACTGGGATCTGCCAATCTTCCCTGTCCCGCCTGCAACTGGTCAAAAAACCGCAGCGAGACTCCTGATGGGTACCCGTAAAAGGGACCACATCACCCCAATTCTGGCCTCTCTCCACTGGCTCCCTGTACGGTACAGAATCAACTTCAAGCTCCTCCTATTCACGTATAAAGCCCTAAATGGACATTCCCCCCCCAACATCAAAAATCTTCTAACCCCCCTCTCTAACTCCAGGTCCCTCAGGTCAGCCGACTTGGGGCTACTCACTATCCCGCGGTCTAGGCTTAAGCTCAGGGGTGACCGCGCTTTTGCGGTTGCAGCTCCTAGACTGTGGAACAGCATCCCTCTCCCCATCAGAACTGCCCCCTCCATCGACTCCTTTAAGTCCAGGCTCAAAACCTATTTCTACTCCCTAGCGTTTGAGGCTCATTGAGGAGGCGCTGTGAACTGTTTGCGTGCTACTGTATGTTTCATTTTTTCCTTAGTCCTAATCAGATGTACAGCACTTAGGTCAACGTGGGTTGTTTTTAAATGTGCTATACAAATAAAATTGACTTGACTTGACTTGACTTGACATACAAGGAATGTGCCTTGGTGCTCCGCTCACAAGTAACAAAACGAACATACAGTATACAATTAAGAATAAAGCATTATAATTTACACATGTGAAGGATGAAATAAAATACCAGAGCAAAAGGAGGCTACAGACTTTTGGTTGTTGAGTAGAGCTAATGCTGGTGGGAAGAAAGCTGTTTTTATGTCTGGCTGTGGCTTTTTTGACAGTCCGGAGTTGCCTTCCAGAGGGAAGTGCTTCAAAGAGTTTGTGGCCAGGGTGAGAGGGGTCAGAGATGATCTTGCCCGCTCGCTTCCTGGCCCTTGCCGCGTACAGTTCGTCAATGGGGGGAAGGTTGCAGACAACGACCTTCTCAGCTGTGCGAACGATCGGTTGCAGCCTCCGGATGTGGTGCTTGGTGGCTGAGCCAAACCAGACCATGATGGAGAAGGTGAGGACGGACTCAATGATAGCAGTATAGAATTGGACCATCATTGCCTGTGGCAGATTGTGTTTCCTCAGTTGCCGCAGGAAGTACATCCTCTGTTGGGCCTTTTTGACTGTGGAGGCGATGGTGGCCCCCACCATTTAAGGTCCCTGGAGATGATGGTTCCAAGGAACTTAAATGACTCCAGGATTAGAGTGTGTTAGTTGTAAGGGGAGTTTGGACAAACTTGGATTGTTTTCTCGGGAATGCTGAAGGTTGAGGGAGTATAGAAGTAGGGAGGTCATGTGTCAGTTGTACAAGACGTTGGTGAGGCTGCATCTAGAGTATTGTAAGAGAATAAGAAAATAACTGCAGATGCTGGTACAAATCGAAGGTATTTATTCACAAAATGCTGGAGTAACTCAGCAGGTCAGGCAGCATCTCGGGAGAGAAGGAATGGGTGACGTTTCGGGTCGAGACCCTTCTTCAGACTACAGTATTGTGATCAGTTCCGGGCAGCATGTTATAAAAAAGATGTTGTCAAGCTGGGAAGGGTACAGAGAAGATTTACAAGGATGTTGCCAGGGTTAGAGGGTCTGAGCTAAAGGGTCAGAGAGGTTGAGTAGGCAGGGACTCTATTCCTTGGAGCGCAGGAGGATGAGGGGTGATCTTATAGAGGTGTATAAAATCATGAGAGGAATAGATCGGGTAGATGCACAGAGTCTCTTGCCCAGAGTAGGGGAATCGGGGACCAGAGGACATCGGTTTAAGATGAAGGGGAAAAGATTTAATAGGAATCTGAGGGGTAACTTTTTCACACAAAGGGTGGTGGGTGCATGGAACGAGCTGCCAGAGGAGGTAGTTGAGGCAGGGACTGTTCCAACGTTTAAGAAACAGTTAGACAGATGCATGGATAGGACAGGCTTGGAGGGATATGGGCCAAATGCGTGCATGTTGGCCCATATGTAGCTGGGACATGTTGGCTGGTGTGGGCAAGTTGGGCCGAATGGCCTGTTTCCATGCTGTATCACTCTAAGGGTGAGGTTATATTTCAGTGAAAAAAAAATGTGCTGGAGAAACTCAGAAGCTCAGCCAGTATCTGTGGAGGGAAATGGATGGACGTGTAGAACTGCAGATGCTGGTTTAAATCGAAGGTAGACACAAGATGCTGGAGTAACTCAGCGGGACAGGCAGCATCTCTGGAGAGAAGTCAAGTCAAGTCAATTTTATTTGTATAGCACATTTAAAAACAACCCACGTTGACCAAAGTGCTGTACATCAGTTCAGGTACTAAGAACGAACATACAATGGCACACAAACATAACAGCACATACATAAACAGTTCACAGCGCCCCCTCAGAGGGCCTCAAACGCTAGGGAGTAGAAATAGGTTTTGAGCCTGGACTTAAAGGAGTCGATGGAGGGGGCAGTTCTGATGGGGAGAGGGATGCTGTTCCACAGTCTAGGAGCTGCAACCGCAAAAGCGCGGTCACCCCTGAGCTTAAGCCTAGACCGCGGGATAGTCAGTAGCCCCAAGTCGGCCGACCTGAGGGGCCTGGAGATAGAGTGGTGGGTTAGAAGATTTTTGAATGAACGGGTGACATTTTGGGTCGAGACCCTTCTTCAGACTGATGGAGTAGAAGTGAGAAAGATGGTATCCTTAACTTGTCTTTGGTGAGACCACATCTATTTCGTACGTGCACTCCCCTAAATACATCAGTGACGACCTACCTAAACTCGTACTTAGGTAAGCAATTCTTTAAGCCCATTGACCTCCTTGTTATAAACACAAAAAGCTGGAGTAACTCAGCGGGCAGCATCTCTGGAGAGAAGGAATGGGTGACGTTTTGGGTCGAGACCTTCTTCAGACTGTCAGGAGAGAGGGAACCATAGAGATATGGAAGGGCAAACATAGAAAATAGGTGCGGGAGAGGCCATTTGGCCCTTTGAGCCAGCACCGCCATTCATCGTGATCATGGCTCATCATCAACAATCAGTAACCCGTGCCTGCCTTCTCCCCATATCCCTTGATTCTGTTAACCCCTAGAGCTCTATCCAACTCTCTTTTAAATTCATCCAGTGAATTGGCCTCCACTGCCTTCTGTGGCAGAGAATTCCACAAATTCACAACTCTCTGGGTGAAAAAGGTTTTTTCTCGCATCTCAGATTTAAACGGCCTCCCCTTTATTCTTAGACTGTTGTGTGGCCCCTGGTTCTGGACTCGCCCAGGGGAGGTGGGGGAGATGTGTAAACGAGAGATCAAAGAGGATGAAGGAAAATAGTGGACCTAGTTATTGCAGTTTAATATAAGAAAATAACTGCAGATGCTGGTACAAATCGAAGGTATTTATTCACAAAATGCTGGAATAACTCAGCAGGTCAGGCAGCATCTCAGGAGAGAAGGAATGGGTGACGTTTCGGGTCGAGACCCTTCTTCAGACTGATGTCAGGGGGGCGGGACAAAGGAAGGATATAGGTGGAGACAGGAAGATAGAGGGAGATCTGGGAAGGGGGAGGGGAAGAGAGGGACAGAGGAACTATCTAAAGTTGGAGAAGTCGATGTTCATACCGCTGGGCTGCAAGCTGCCCAAGCAAAATATGAGGTGCTGTTCCTCCAATTTCCGGTGGGCCTCACTATGGCACTGGAGGAGGCCCATGACAGAAAGGTCAGACTGGGAATGGGAGGGGGAGTTGAAGTGCTCAGCCACCGGGAGATCAGGTTGGTTGAGGCGGACCGAGCGCAGGTGTTGAGCGATCCTGTCTCTCCCTCGTGTCTTGCTTGGCTGGCTGCACTTGGATTCAGGGAGCGCGGTGCCTCGGCATGTGTGACGTTTTGTTCCCCTCTCTGCTGCAGGAGGGGCAGGAGCTGATCAAGGAGAAGCCGGAGCTGGCCGCGGTGGTGAGGAAGAAACTGCAGGAGATTCACGAATGCTGGACGGTTCTGGAGAGCACGACCCAGGAGAAAGCCCGGCACCTGTTTGACGTCAACAGGGCCGAACAACTGGTGCAGTCGTACAGCGAGCTGGACCGGAGGTTGACCCAGGTCGAGGGGCAACTGCAGGTTGTGGACGGAAGGCGAGATATCGCCACCGTAAACACCCAGCTCCAAACTCTACAGGTGAGCTTTTACAGTCCCTTGCCCAGAGTCGGGGACTCGAGAACCAAAAGACATCAAGGTGAAGGGGGAAAGATTTCATAGGAATCTGAGGGGTAACTTTTTCAGCATAAACATAGAAACTTAGAAACATAGAAAATAGGTGCAGGAGGAGGCCATTCGGCCCTTCGAGCCAGCACCGCCATTCATTGTGATCACGGCTGATCATCCACAGTCAGTAACCCGTGCCTGCCTTCTCCCCATATCCCTTGATTCCACTAGCCCCTAGAGCTCTGTCTAACTCTCTCTTAAATCCATCCGGTGATTTGGCCTCCACTGCCCTCTGTGGCAGAGAATTCCACAAATTCACAACTCTCTGGGTGAAAAAGTTCCTTCTCACCTCAGTTTTAAATAGCCTTCCTTTTATTCTAAGACTGTGTGGCCCCTGGTTCTGGACTCCCCCAAACATTGGGAACATTTTTCCTGCATCTAGCTTGTCCAGTCCTTTTATAATTTTATATGCTTCTATGAGATGGGCGGCACGGTGGCGCAGCGGTAGAGTTGCTGCCTTTACAGCGAATGCAGCGCCGGAGACTCAGGTTCGATCCTGACCACGGGTGCTGTACTGTACGGAGTTTATACGTTCTCCCCGTGACCTGCGTGGGTTTTCTCCGAGACCTTCGGTTTCCTCCCACACTCCAAAGACGTATAGGTTTGTAGGTAAATTGACTGAGCAAATGTTTAAAAAAATTGTCCCCAGTGGGTGTAGGATAGTGTTAGTGTGCGGGGATCGCTGGGCGGCGCGGACCCGGTGGGCCGAAGGGCCTGTTTCTGCGCTGTATCTCTAAAAAAAAAATCTAAAGGATCCCCTCTCATCCTTCTAAACTCAATTGAATACAAGCAGAATACAGAATACCTTTATTGTCATTCGATACCGAACGAAATTCATTTGCCAGCAGTCACAGAGCAAAAAGAAAAGAACACAAGACACACATGACCCCAACACAAACATCCATCACAGTGACTCCAAACACCCCCTCACTGTGAAAGCCTAGTCTTTACAACCTTTCCTCATATGACAGTCCCACCATAAAGGTTGGTGGGTGTACAGAACGAGCTGCCGGAGGAGGTAGTTGAGACAGGGACGATCGCAAAGGGCTGGAAGAACTCAGCGGGCCAGGCGGCATCCGCGGAGGGAAATGGACAGATGACGTTTCAGGTCGGCTTCCTTCATCAGACTGAAACGTCGACTGTCTGTTTCCCTCCACAGATGCTGCCCGACCGGCCGAGTTGCTCCGGCACTTTGCGATGCGTTGCAAGCTGCCGGCAGTGTCAGGTTTCTCCCCCCCCCCCCCCCCTCCCCCCGCGATGAACCTTGCCTGATCTGGGTCTGCCGCAGGTACTGGAGAACCAGATGGAGGGCTGGTACAAGGAGGTGGGGGAGTTGCAAGCCCAGGCAGCCACCTTGCAGCAGCAGGGCTCGGGCAAGGAGGAGGTGATGGAGAAGCAGAACGTGGTGGAGACCAGGATCGTGCGGCTGATCGAGCCGCTGAAGCAGCGGCGGAGGATTCTGCTGGCGACCAAGGAGGTCCACCAGATCACCAGGGACATGGAGGACGAGACGGTAAGCACTGGCGAGCGATCGCAAACCGGGCATTCCGCCATCTTGACATGGAGTCACACTGCATGGAAACAAGCCCTTTGACCCAACTGATCAGGCAACCGGACCACCCCATCATCAACTCGAGAGCGGTCCTGACCTACCATCTACCTAGGGTTGCCAACTGTCCCGTATTAGCCGGGACATCCCGTATTTTGGGCTAAATTGGTTTGTCCCGCCCTTGTCTCCGTATTAGTAGGGTTGCCAACTTCCTCGCTCCCAATTAAGGGACAAAGGGTGACGTCACCGCCCCATGCCCCACGTGACCTCGCCCAGCCAGCGGCCACGTGCTCCCGCTTCCACCAATGGCGGCCGCCCGATACTGTCCATGACCATGCGGTCACCATGACTGATTTGTCCCAAGACCAAGCCCCACGTTTTACATCCCATTGAAGGATGGACAATGTTTACAAAATGTACCTTTGGCTTGAAATACAGGTGATGCGGAAGACACTGTGTTTGGGCCCACCACAAAAACCCTTCCTCTCGGCTCTTTCACTGTGCTTGGATCAGACTATTCCAATCTCTGGTGTTGTAGATGATCGGAACTGAGGTTCGTCAACTAAGCTTAACTGACCAAACTTGAAAGGGTTCAGAGAAGATTTACGAGGGTGTTGCCAGGACTAGTGGGTCTGAGCTGTAGGGAGAGGTTGAGCAGGCTGGGTCTCTATTCCTTGGAGCGCAGGAGGATGAGGGGCGATCTTATTGAGGTGTACAAAATCATGGGAGGAATAGATCGGGTAGATGCACAGAGTCTCTTGCCCTGAGTAGGGGAATCGAGGACCACAGGACATAGGTTTAAGTTGAAGGGGAGAAGATTTAATAGGAATCTGAGGGGTAACTTTTTCACACAAAGGGTGGTGGGTGTATGGACCAAACTGCCAGAGGAGGTAGTTGAGGCTGGGACTATCCCAATATTTAAGAAACAGTTAGACAGGTACATGGATAGGACAGGTTTGGAGGGATATGGACCAAACGCGGGCAGTGGGAGTAGTGTAGCTGGGACATGTTGGCCAGTGAGGGCAAGTTGGGCCGAAGGGCCTGTTTCCACACTGACTCTACGACCATGACTAGCCCATCTACACCCATCAACACATCGTTGTGGGCTCAGGCCCTGCTTCAAGTTCACCTGCTGTTGAAACCTTCTTAGCAATCTCAACACCTTTCAAACATAATTATTCCAGTAAAAAAAAACGATGCAAGGTGCTGGAGTAACTCAAACAGAGACAACATCTCTGGAGAACATGGATAAACGACGTTTAGCTTTTCGGATCCTCCTTCAGACAGATCATCAGTCTGAAGAAGGGTAACGACCTGAAATGTCACCTATCCACGTTGTCCAGAGATGTGGCCTGACCTGCTGAGTTACTCCAGCACTTTGCGTGTGTGTGTGTGTTTTTTTTTGTTGTAAACCGGCATCTGCAGTTCCTTGTTAACCAGCTGCTTCAGTGGATCCCTTGCCACCTGATTGGTTGAAAGTGTTCTCTGTCCCACAGCTCTGGGTTGAGGAGCATCTGCCATTGGCCCAGTCCAAAGATCACGGGATCAACCTTCAAACAGTGCAGCTGCTTCTGAAGAAACTTCAGGTGAGTAATGGCGACGGTGGACTCTGTATCTGTTTAAGAAACAGGTAGACACAAAATGCTAGGGTAACTCAGCAGGACAGGCAGCATCTCTGGAGAGAAAGAATGGGAAACGTCACCCATTCCTTCTCTCCAGAGATGCAGCCTGTCCCGCTGAGTTACTCCAGCATTTTGAGTCTATCTTTGATTTAAACCAGCATCTGCAGTTCTTTCCTGCACAGTTAGACCAGTACATGGATAGGACAGATTTGGAGGGAAGTGCCCAGCAAAATGGCGGGCAGCTGGGACTAGTGTAGATGGGACATGTTGGCCGGTGTGGGCAAATTGGGCCTGTATCACTCTGTGACTATGACTCTTATTTCCTGGGGAAGTGGAACAAAGGCCGTTTGCCCCATCGGGTCAATACTAGCTCCGTTCGCCCCATTCCCCGCGCTTCTTTCCCCCAACAAACCACTCTCTCGCACGTTCCCACCAACTCCACCCTGCATCTCCTGCCGACCACCAACACGAAGGGACGATTTACAGCAGCCATTTAACCCACCCTTTAAGGTGCAGCAGAAAACTGGACCCTCGTGGTCACTGGGAGAACATGCAAACTCCGCCCGGCAGCACCCGTGGTCAGGATCGAACCTGGGTCTCTGTCGCTGCAAGGCAGCAACTCTCCCAGCCGTAACACTGCACAGCCCCTGTCGTGAACACAATCATGGACATTTTTAAGGCAGAGATAGATAGATTCTTGATTAGTGCGGGTGTCAAGGGTTACGGGGAGAAGGCAGGAGAATGGGGTTAGGAGGGAGAGATAGATCAGCCATGATTGAATGGCGGAGTGGACTTGATGGGCGTTTTCATAAGTAAAAGGAGCGAATTAGGCCATTCGGCCCATCGAGTCTACTCCGCCATTCAATCATGGCTGATCTATCTCTCCCTCCTAACCCCATTCTCCTGCCTTCTCCCCATAAGGGAGAAGGCCATGTGCAGGAAGGAGAAGTAAGTCTTTGGGCAACTGGCATAAGGATTGCACTGCCTCCCAACATACCCACACACCGCCTGCCCCATTTGGGGAAGAACCTGCTGATCTGTCCACTGCCTCAGTGCCCCAGAGAACTACAGAATACAGAATACAGAATACAGAATACAGAATACAGAATACAGAGCTTTATTTGTCATTCGGTACCGAGGTAAGGGAATGGAAGTCCCCGCGGCCGAGCCGCACCGGGCGATGTTAGGTCCCGCGGCCGAGCCGGGCGATTGAAGCCACCTCTAACCTTGGAAGAAGCCACGGCAAGAAGCTTTGGGACAGGGATGGGGTCGCCAACTGTCCCGTATTAGCCGGGACATCCCACATTTTGGGCTAAATTGGCTTGTCCCGTATTAGGCCCGGGAGGCAGTGTAGGCCCGGACAATGTCGGCCCAGACAGTGTAGGCCCGGACAGTGTAGGCCCGAACAGTGTAGGCCCGGACAGTGTAGGCCCGGACAGTGTAGGACCGAACAGTGTAGGCCCGGACAGTGTAGGACCGGACAGTGTAGGACCGGACAGTGTAGGCCCGGGCAGTGTAGGCCCGGGCAGTGTAGGCCCGGACAGTGAAGGCCCGGACAGTGTAGTAGGAAAAAAACTGCAGATGCTGGTTAAAATCTGTGTCTACCTTCCGGACAGTGTAGGTGCGGACAGAGTAGGCCCGGAGGCCCGGGCGCCGCCTAGCGGAGGTTGCGTAGCACCCCGCCCCATGGCCCGGGCGGCCGCCATTGGTGGAGCGGGAGAACGTGGCCGCTGGCTGGGTGAGGTGCCAGGGGGGGCACGGGGCGGTGACGTCACCTTGTCCCGTATTTGGGAGAGCTACGGTTGGCAACCCCTAGACAGGGACGGGACAGGATGTGTGTGGGATAGTGTTGGTGTGCGGGGATCGCTTGCCGGCGTGGGCCGAAGGGCCTGTTGCCGCGCTGTGTGTCTAAAGCTAAACCAGACGTTGGACTCCCTCACAGACCCTGCAGAGGGAGATCCTGGGCCATCGCCCGAGGATTGGCGACGTGATGGAGAGAGCGGGCCACTTTGCCTCCATACAGAGCCCAGAGGCCGACGCTGTGCGGGTGGGGCTGGAGAGGCTCCGGGAACGCTGGGGAGCTCTGCTGGAGGAGTCTGAGGGGCGGCAGCAGCGGCTTCTGGCCACCCAGAGAGCCCAGCAGTATTACTTCGACGCGGGGGAGGTAGAATCCTGGCTGAGCGAGCAGGAGCTGCACATGATGACGGACGAGAAGGGAAAGGTGAGAGAACATCACAAAGCTGCAAACACCACCAGACCTCTGTTTCCCCATGAGTTGTAGCTCTGTTTGTTCTTAGTACCTGAACTGATGTACAGCACTTTGGTCAACGTGGGTTGTTTTTAAATGTGCTATACAAATAAGATTGACTTGACTTGAGATGCTGGTACAAATCGAAGGTATTTATTCACAAAATGCTGGAGTAACTCAGCGGGTCAGGCAGCATCTCAGGAGAGAAGTAATGGGCGACGTTTCAGGTCGAGACCCTTCCTCAGACCCGAATCATCACCCTGAAGAAGGGTCTCGACCCGTATCATCACCCATTCCTTCCCTCCTAGATGCTGCCTGACCTGATGAGTTACTCCAGCATTTTGTGATACCTTCGATTTGTACCAGCATCTCAAGTCAAGTCAAGTCAATCTTATTTGTATCGCACATTTAAAAACAACCCATGTTGGCCAAAGTGCTGTACATCAGTTCAGGCACTAAGAACGAACATACAATGGCACACAAACATAACAGCACATACATAAACAGTTCACAGCGCCCCCTCAGAGGGCCTCAAACGCTAGGGAGTAGAAGTAGGTTTTGAGCCTGGACTTAAAGGAGTCGATGGAGGGGGCAGTTCTGATGGGGAGAGGGATGCTGTTCCACAGTCTAGAGGCTGCAACCGCAAAAGCGCGGTCACCCCTGAGCTTAAGCCTAGACCGCGGGATAGTGAGTAGCCCCAAGTCGGCCGACCTGAGGGACCTGGAGTTAGAGAGGGGGGTTAGAAGATTTTTGATGTAGGGGGGGAATGTCCATTTAGGGCTTTATACGTGAATAGGAGGAGCTTGAAGTTGATTCTGTACCGTACAGGGAGCCAGTGGAGAGAGGCCAGAAACGGGGTGATGTGGTCCCTTTTACGGGTCAGGAGTCTCGCTGCGGCGTTTTGGACCAATTGCAGGCGGGACAGGGATGATTGGCTGATCCCAGAGAATAGGGAGTTGCAGTAGTCTAGGTGGGAGGAAATGAATGCGTGGATGATTTTTTCAATGTCGTCAAATTGGAGGAATGGTTTGATTTTAGCTATGGTACGAAGCTGGCTTTTACCACAGCGTTGACTTGCTTGTCAAACTTTAATGCAGAGTCAAATATCACGCCAAGGTTTTTGACATGCGGTTTGACTAGGGAGGATAGGCTTCCAAGGCTGCCTGTTATCGTTTTGCACTTATTTTACTGCACAACCAAAAGTATGCAGTCTCTTTTTGCTCTGGTTTATTTCACTCACGTGTTTAAACCGTAATTGTTGTATTCTTAACGTTTTAATGTTTTATGCTTGATTCTTAATGTCAAGATTGCAACGGATAGGAACTGCAAAGTCCCATCCCCCTCATCAGTAGATAAGGAAGCCTGCTTTTCAGCAACATTTTTTTAGGTTTTGCTATTTTAACTAGATTCCACGTTGGTCGTTTTCCCCCATCCAAAATCTCAAAAAATCCAAAATAGCTTTATTTGTCATTCGTACAGAACGAGATTACTTATCCAGCAGTACAAAAAACACAAGACACAACCCCAACACAAACATCCATCACAGTGACTCCAAACACCCCCTCACTGTGATGGAGGCCAAAAACTTCCCCTCTCTCTTCCCCCATGCCCCTCCCACGTACAGACAACTCGACCCCTACCGAGGCGACCGACCCGCACAGCCCCCGCAAGGAGATGGAAAGTCCCCGCGGCTGAGCCGCGCCGGGCACTGTTCAGTCCCGTAGCCGTGCCGCACCGGGTGATGGAAGGCCCTGCGGCCGAGCCGCACCGGGCGCTGTTCAGTCCCGCGGCCGAGCCGCGCCGGGCGATGGAAGGCCCTGCGGCCGAGCCGCACCGGGCGCTGTTCAGTCCCGCGGCCGAGCCGCACCGGGAGGTGAAAGGCCCTGCGGCCGCACCGGGCGCTGTTCAGCCCCGTGGCCGAGCCGCGCCGGGCGATGGAAGGCCCCGCGGCCGAGCCGCACCGGGCACTGTTCAATCCCGTGGCCGAGCCGCACTGGGCGATGGAAGGCCCTGCGGCCGAGCCGCACTGGGCAATGGAAGGCCCCGCGGCCGAGCCGCACCGGGCAATGTTGAGTCCCGCGGCCGAGCCGCGCCGGGCAATGGAAGGCACTGCTGCCGAGCCGCCCCGGGCGATGGTAGGCCCCGCGGCCAAGCCTCGCCCCGAGGAACAGACCAAAAAAAAGAAAGATTTCCCCCACCCCCCCCCACATACCCCCCCCCCCCACACATACACTCCCCCACACATACACCCCCCCACACATACACCCCCCCACACATACACAACCAAAACAAAACACCCCAACACTAACACACAAACAAAAAGGACAAAGGACAAACAGACTGCCAGCGAGCCGCAGCCGTTAGGCGCCGCCACACAGATCAGCCAGCGAGCCGCAGCCGTTAGGCGCCGCCACACAGATCAGCCAGCGAGCCGCAGCCGTTAGGCGCCGCCACACAGACTGCCAGCGAGCCGCAGCCGTTAGGCGCCGCCACACAGATCAGCCAAAAAATTATGACCAGACAAATTATCACGTTTCCCCAGCTTGTGAGCTCGAGGGTTAACCACATTATAACCTGAAGAAGGGTCTCGACCCGAAACGTCACCCGTTCCTTCTATCCAGAGATGCTGCCTGACCCGCTGAGTTACTCCAGCTTTTTGTGCCGATCTTCGGTTGAAACCGGCATCTCCCTCATATACATATTGTGACCGACTCGTCTTCCTTCCGATTTTCGAAATTCCCGGATGTAGGATGAGCAGAGCTCACTCCAGCTGCTGAAGAAACACCTGGGCTTGGAGCAGACCATCGACGATTACGCTGAGAACATTTGCGAGCTGTCAAAGACCTGCAGAGCCCTGTTGGATGAAGGTCACCCAGAGAGGTAACGTTGTCATCAGTGCTGACTCCATTTCTATACACAACTTGTACATGATTAGGGCTGCACGGTGGTAGAGTTGCTGCCTTGCAACGCCAGAGAACCGGGTTCGATAGCGACTACGGGTACTGTCTGTACGGAGTTTGTACGTTCTCCCCGTGACCTGCGTGGGTTTTCTCCGAGATCTTCGGTTTCCTCCCACACTCCAAAGACGTGCAGGTTTGTAGGTTAATTGGCTTGGTGTGTGTGTAAATTGTCCCTAGTGTGTGTGTGTGTAGGATAGTGCTAATGGGCGGGGCGGAGATCGCTGGTCGGTGCAAACCCGGTGGGCCGAATGGCCTGTTTCCACGCTGTGTCTCCAAACCAAACTATACATGGTGTGGTTCGCTGGTTCTATACTCACTGTGGATAGGACTAGGGTTGAGGAAGGAACTGCAGATGCTGTTTTATACCGAAGATAGACACAAAATGCTGGAGTAACTCAGCGGGTCAGGCAGCATCTCTGGAGAAAAATGATGGGTGACATTTTGCTGCAGAGGGGTTCTGACCCGAAACGTCACCCATCCTTTTTGTCCAGAGATGCTGCCTGACCCGCTGAGTTACTCCAGCATTTTGTGTCTATCTTTGGTGTAAAGGTGCATCTGCAGTTCCTTTCTACATAGGATTAGAACAATACATCTCTCCTGCACACTGTGCATGCACCGAACCTTAAATCTTGTGGCCTAGTTTTAGACTCCCCTACCCTGGGGAAGAACACTGTGCATTCACACGGTTTATGCCTCTCGTGATTTTCTCTACCTCTGTAAGACCACCTCTCCATCTCCTGCATCCCAGGGAAATATTCAAGATTCCAACATCAATTTGTTGTCACATGTACCAATTAAGGTGCAGTGAAATTTGAGAGCTCGTAAGGATAGCGGAGTCAGGGGGTATGGGGAGAAGGCAGGAACGGGGTACTGATTGAGAATGATCAGCCATGATCACATTGAATGGTGGTGCTGGCTCGAGGGGCCGAATGGCCTCCTCCTGCACCTATTGTCTATTGCCACACAGCCATACTAAGTGAAAAGCAACAAGACACACAGCCACATAAAGTAAAATTCAACGTAAACATCCACCACAGCGGATTCCACATTCCTCACGGTGATGGAAGGCAATAAAGTTCAATCATCTTCCTCTTTGTTCTCCGGCGGTCAGGGCTGTTGAACCGTCCACAGTTGCCGCTGCCGACTGTCCGAGATCCTCGCGTCGGGACGATTGAAACTCCCCGCGTCGGGATGGTTGAACAAAAAAAATGCCACAGTCTATCCAATCCTTATAACTCAATCCTCGGGCCTGGTAACATCGTCTGTACTCGAATCAACTTCATGACAGCCTTCCTATCGCAGGGCGATATAGTAATTTAACCCTTAATGACATTTTTCCTCCAGCTAGGTGATCTTTAGCAGCTTAAAGATATTTAAGATATTAAAGATATTTCTCAGAAAGCAGGGCAATCTATAGTAACTTAACCCTTACTGACATTCCTCCAATGAGGAAGGATATTCTTGCTATTGAGGGCGTGCAGCGTAGGTTTACTAGGTTAATTCCCGGAATGGCGGGACTGTTATATGTTGAAAGACTGGAGCGACTAGGCTTGTATACACTGGAATTTAGGATGAGAGGAGATCTTATCGAAACGTATAAGATTATTAAGGGGTTGGACACGTTAAGGGCAGGAAACATGTTCCCAATGTTGGGGGAGTCCAGAACAAAGGGCCACAGTTTAAGAATAATGGGTAGGCCATTTAGAACTGAGATGAGGAAAAACTTTTTCAGTCAAAGAGTTGTGAATCTGTGGAATTCTCTGCCTCAGAAGGCAGTGGAGGCCAATTCTCTGAATGCATTCAAGAGAGAGCTAGATAGAGCTCTTAAGGATAGCGGAGTCAGGGGGTATGGGGGAGAAGGCAGGAACGGGGTACTGATTGAGAATGATCAGGCATGATCACATTGAATGGCGGTGCTGGCTCGAAGGGCCGAATGGCCTCCTCCTGCGTCTATTGTCCCCCATTCCTTCTCTCCAGAGATGCTGCCTGACCCGCTGAGTTACTCCAGCACTTTGTGTCTATCTTCGGTATTAACCAGCATCTGCAGTTCTTTCCTACATACAGCGATTTAACCCTTAATGACCTTCTTCCTGTAGCAGATGACATCCTTTCTATAGCAGGTGGACGTATAATAATTTAACCCTTAATGATATCTTTCCAATAGCAGGATCTATAGCAGCTTAAAGATATTTGTCCTATAACAGGGCAATCTATAGTAAGTTAACCCTTAATGACATCCTTCCTACGACAGGGTGAGACAGTAATTTAACCCTTAATGATGTCCTTCATGTAGCAGAGCAATCTAGAGCAGCCTAGTGCCCTCCTATAGCAGGGGAGATCATTAAACTGCTATATATCGCCCTGCTATAGGAAGGTCATTAAGGGTTAAATTGCTTTATGTATGAAGGAACTGCAAAATGCAGGAGTAACTCAGCGAGTCAGGCAGCATCTCTGGAGAGAAGGAATGGGTGACGTTTCGGGTCGAGTCCCTGCTAAGGGTTAAATTACCATATAGGAAGAATGTCAGTAAGGGTTAAGTTACGATAGAACCCTTACCAGCTTCTTTCCTATGGCAGGGTGGTTTATAACAGGATAGATGCAGGAAGATTGTTTCCGATGTTGGGGAAGTCCAGAACAAGGGGGTCACAGTTTAAGGATAAGGGGGAAGTCTTTCAGGACCGAGATGAGAAAGTTTTTTTTCACACAGAGTGGTGAGTCTGTGGAATTCTCTGCCACAGAAGGTAGTTGAGGCCAGTTCATTGGCTATATTTAAGAGGGAGTTAGATGTGGCCCTTGTGGCTAAAGGGATCAGGGGGTATGGAGAGAAGGCAGGTACGGGATACTGAGTTGGATGATCAGCCATGATCATATTGAATGGCGGTGCAGGCTCGAAGGGCCGAATGGCCTACTCCTGCACCTATTGTCTATGTTTCTATGTTTCTATGGCAGCTTAGCGACACTCCTCCTGTGGCAGGTGGATGTATATCGAGTTAACCCTTTGTGCCTTGGTACAGTGAGCAGATCAGCAAGCAGCAGTCTCAGATTGACCGGCTGTACGTCAGCCTGAAGGACCTTGCCGAGGAGCGCAAGGGCACGCTGGAGCAGCACTACTGGCTCTTCCAGCTCAACCGCGAAGTCGATGAACTGGAGCAGTGGATCGCCGAGCGGGAGGTGGTGGCCGGATCTCCGGAACTCGGGCAAGACTTCGAGCACGTCACAGTGAGTCATTGTGGCGTTCACTCCCAATGTGGGGGGGGGGGGGGAGGGGCAGCGATTGAGGGCGTGCAGCGTAGGTTTACTAGGTTAATTCCCGGAATGGCAGGACTATCATATGTTGAAAGACTGGAGCGACTAGGCTTGTATACACTGGAATTTAGAAGGATGAGAGGAGATCTTATCGAAACGTATAAGATTATTAAGGGGTTGGACACGTTAGAGGCAGGAAACATGTTCCCAATGTTGGGGGAGTCCAGAACAAGGGGCCACAGTTTGAGAATAAGGGGTAGGCCATTTAGAACTGAGATGAGGAAAAACTTTTTCAGTCAGAGAGTTGTGAATCTGTGGAATTCTCTGCCTCAGAAGGCAGTGGAGGCCAATTCTCTGAATGCTTTCAAGAGAGAGCTGGATAGAGCTCTTAAGGATAGCGGAGTCAGGGGGTATGGGGAGAAGGCAGGAATGGGGTACTGATTGAGAATGATCAGCCATGATCACATTGAATGGCGGTGCTGGCTCGAATGGCCGAATGGCCTCCTCCTGCACCTATTGTCTATTGATAGAGCCAGAGACCCTGGTCTCTGCCGGGTTTTTCTGCGTGGAGTTTGCACGTTCTCCCTTTGACCGTGTGGGTTTCCCCTCGGGTGCTCCGGTTTAACTCCCAGACCCGTACGAAGACCGGCACGTCTTTGGGATGTGGGAGGAATCCGGAGCAGCCGAGGGGAAACCCATGCGGTCACTGGTAGAGCGTGCAAACTCCACGCAAAAAAACAGCAGAGGTCAGGATCGAACCAGGTTAATTGGCCCTCTGGAAATTGACCCTAACATGCGAAAGTGGGATAGCATAGAACTAGTGTGAACGGGTGATCGATGGTCGGCGTGGACCTGGTGGGCCGAAGGGCCTGTTTCCATGCTGTATCTAAGGTAATCCCAATAGACATGAAGATTTGGAGGTAAATTGGCCGCTGTAAATTGGCTCGAGTGCATGGATGAATGGTGTAAATGTGCAAGATCGAAACTTGATGGGCTGAATGGCCTGATTCTGCTCCTTTGTTTAGTTTAGCGGTACAGCGTGGAAACAGGCCCTTCGGCCCACTGAGTCCATGCTGACCATCGATCACCCGTTCACACTAGTTCTATGTTATCCCACTTTCTCATTCCCCCCCCCACACACTAAGGTCAACTAGAAGGGCTGTATCTCTAAACTAAAGAGACTGGATTGACAAGGGGGGACTGACATATGATGAAAGAGTGGATCGACAGGGCTTATAGTCAATGGAATTTAGAAGGGATCTTATAGAAACATATAAAATTCTTAAGGGATTGGACAGGCTAGATGCGGGAAAAATGTTCCCGACATTGGGGGAGTCCAGAACAAGGGGTCACAGTTTAAGAATAAGGGGTCGGCCATTTAGGACTGAGATGAGGAAAAACTTTATCACCCAGAGAGTTGTGAATCTGTGGAATTCTCTGCCACAGAAGGCAGTGGAGGCCGATTCACTGGATGTTTTCAAAAGAGTTACATGTAGCTCTTGGGGCTAACGGAATCAAGGGATATGGGGAGAAAGCAGGAACGGTGTGTTGATTTTGGATGATCAGCCATGATCATATTGAATGGAGGTGCTGGCTCGGAGGGCCGAATGGCCTACTCCAGTTTCAACACAAACTGCTGGAGTAACTCGGGCAGCTGACCCAATACAACACCTATCCATTTTCTCCAGAGATGCTGCCTGACTTGCTGAGTTACTCCAGCACTCGGTATCTATCCCTAGATCTTGAATCTCCCACTGGAGAATCCATTCTCTCCTCATCACCTCTGTAGAGTCTTATAAGTTGCAATTAAGTTTCATCTAACCCTTCGAAACTCTAGCAGAACGTAGCCTTGCCCACGGCAAATATGAAATACAAAATATGCACCTCATATTTCGCTTGGGTAGTTTGCACCCCAGCGGTATGATCGTTGACTTCTCTAACTTCAGATAACCCCTGCTTTCCCTCTCTCTTCCCTCCCCCTTCCCAGTTCTCCCACTAGTCTTACTGTCTCTGCCGACAGGATATGGGGAGAGGGCAGGAACGGGGTACTGATTGTGAATGATCAGCCATGATCACAGTGAATGGCAGTGCTGGCTCAAAGGGCCGAATGGCCTCCTCCTGCACCTATTGTCTATTGACATTCTACCTTTGTCGTGCCCCCTCCCCTGACATCAGTCTGAAGAAGAGTCTCGACCCGAAACGTCGCCCATTCCTTCTCTCCAGTGATGCTGCCTGACCCGCTGAGTTACTCCAGCATTTTGTGTCTACCTAGTCTTGCCGACCTTCCCTTACAACACACACGGCCCACTCCACATATTACTCTATTGTTAAATGATCCTGGTCTCCCACAAGTGGCTTTGCACGATGTTTTCCTGCACCTATTTTTTACGTTTGTTTGTAAAGATAGAAAATAGGTGCAGGAGGAGGCCATTCGGCCCTTCGAAACTAAAACTCCAGGTGAGACCGCACCTGGAGTATTGTGTACAGTTTTGGTCTCCTAATCTGAGGAAAGATATTCTAGCCATAGAGGGAGTACAGAGAAGGTTCACCAGATTGATCCCTGGGATGGCAGGACTTTCATATGAAGAAAGACTGGATAGACTGGGCTTATACTCGCTGGAATTTAGAAGACTGAGGGGGGATCTTATTGAAACATATAAAATTCTTAAGGGGTTGGAGAGGCTAGATGCGGGAAGATTGTTCCCGATGTTGGGGAAGTCCAGAACCAGGGGTCACAGCTTAAGGAAAAGGGGGAAGTCTTTTAGGACCGAGATGAGAAAACATTTCTTCACACAGAGAGTGGTGGATCTGTGGAATTCTCTGCCACAGAAGGTAGTTGAGGCCAGTTCTTTGGCTATATTTAAGAGGGAGTTGGATGTGGCTAAAGGGATCAGGGGGTATGGAGAGAAGGCAGGTACGGGATACTGAGTTGGATGATCAGCCATGATCATATTGAATGGCGGTGCGTACAGGCTCGAAGGGCCGAATGGCCTACTCCTGCACCTATTTTCTATGTTTCTAAACTAAGACGCTGTGGTTTGCGCACCTTGCAGTTGCTGCTGGAGAAGTTCACGGAGTTTGCGCACGAGACGGCGATGATCGGCCAGGAGCGGGTGAACACGGTCAACCAGATGGTGGACGAGCTGATCGACTACGGGCACGGCGACGCGGTCACCATCGCCGAGTGGAAGGACGGGCTGTGCGAGGCCTGGGCCGACCTGCTGGAGCTGATGGAGACCCGTGCCCAGATGCTGTCCGCCTCGCAGGAGCTGCACAAGTTCTTCAGCGACTGCAAGGACGTGGTCGGCCACATCGAGGAGAAGCACAAGCTGCTCCCTGACGTGGCGATCGGCGACTCCACCAGCACCTTCACTCTGCAACGCATGCTCAGCTCCTTCGAACACGATATCCAGGCGCTCGTTATCCAGGTATCTCACTTCAGTGTTAAAGCCCTCCCGCGCTCCGACATAACAAACACCTTCCGACACTGATGCTCAGAGTAAAGGCACAACTTTATCAATGAACGAATGAATGAATGAATGAATGAGCGGCACGGTGGCGCAGCGGTTGGTCATAAGTGATAGGAGCAGAATTAGGCCATTCGACCCGTCAGGTCCACTCCGCCATTCAATCACAGCCGATCTATCTCCCCCTCCAAATCCCATTCTTCTCCCCATAACCACTGACACCCGTACTAATCAAGAATCTATCTATCTCTGCCTTCAGATAGGCACAAAACGCTGAAGTAATTCAGGGCGGCACGGTGCCATAGTGGTAGAGCTACTGGTTTACAGCACCAGAGACCCGGGTTCGATCCTGACTACGGGCGCTGTCTGTACGGAGTTTGTACGTTCTCCCCGTGACCTGCGTGGGTTTTCTCCGAGATCTTCGGTTTCCTCCCACACTCCAAAGACGTGCAGGTTTGTAGGTTAATTGGCTGGGCAAATGTAAAAATTGTCCCTAGTGGGTGTGGGATAGTGTTAGTGTGCGGGGATCGCTGGGCGGCGCGGACCCGGTGGGCCGAAGGGCCTGTTTCTGCGCTGTATCTCTAAATCTAAAAAAATCTAAAAAATCTAAATGAATGAATGAATGAATGAATAAGTCTATTGGCCAAGTATATGCACATACAAGGAATGTGCATTGGTGCTCCGCTCACAAATGACAACACAAACACACAGTTAACAATTAAGAATAAAGCATAAACACATCAAAACAATAAGGATACGACGTTACGGTCTAAACGTGCGGGTGAAAGTAAACCAGAGCAAAAAAAGAGACTACAGACTTTGGTTATTGAGTAGGACTATCACTCGTGGAAAAAAGCTGTTTTTATGTCCGGCTGTGGCTGCCAGACATTATTACGCTAGCGGGACTGGGAGAGTCATTCTCGCAGCTCCTCGCGGCGAACCAACTCCGTTAGTTTGTGCACCGGCTGTATATTTATACATGAGTCGTCACGGGTCCAGCTAATCACTCGATCAGCACATTTCCGCACCGGTTCTCCTTGTCTAGAACAGACTTGTTGTTCTCTGCAGTACTACTCTGGTATCGGCCCTCTCTCCTCCGGTCACAACACCCACTGCAGTTCAGCAAAACAACCTGGTATACATTAACACAAACTTTTTAAACACACAGACTGTGGGTGAGGCTGCCATTGCTGACGGCGCCACCTGGTGGAATGGTAGAAAGGTAGAGCATTGGGGTCTGATTACAGATAGATCAAAGTTCTCCAATGAGGTAGGTGGGTGAGGACCACTCTAGCTGGTGAAGATGGGAGGTGAGGACCACTCTCTACTTGGTGAAGATGGGAGGTGAGGACCACTCTCTACTTGGTGAAGATGGGATGTGAGGACCACTCTCTAGCTGGTGAAGAATGAAGGTGAGGACCACTCTAGCTGATGCAGAATAAAGGTGAGGACCAAACTCTAGTTGATGAAGATGGGAGGTGAAGACCACACTCTAGCTGAGGAAGAATGAAGGTGAGGACCACTCTAGCTGATGAAGATGGGAGGTGAGGACCACTCTCTAGCTGATGAAGAATGAAGGTGAGGACCAAACTCTAGATGATGAAGATGGGAGTTGAGGCCCAAACTCTAGTTGATGAAGATGGGAGGTGAGGACCACTCTCTATTGGTGAAGATGGAAGGTGAGGACCACTCTCTGGTTGATGAAGATGGGAGGTGAGGACCACACTCTAGTTGATGAAGATGGGAGGTGAGGACCACTCACTCTAGTTGATGAAGATGGGAGGTGAGGACCACACTCTAGTTGGTGAAGATGGGAGGTGAGGACCACACTCTAGTTGATGAAGATGGGAGGTGAGGACCACTCTCTAGTAGATGAAGATGGGAGGTGAGGACCATACTCTAGTTGATGAAGATGGGAGGTGAGGGCCACTCTCTGGTTGATGAAGATGGGAGGTGAGGACCACACTCTAGTTGGTGAAGATGGGAGGTGAGGACCACACTCTAGTTGATGAAGATGGGAGGTGAGGACCACACTCTAGTTGGTGAATATGGGAGGTGAGGACCACTCTCTAGTAGATGAAGATGGGAGGTGAGGACCATACTCTAGTTGATGAAGATGGGAGGTGAGGACCACTCTCTGGTTGGTGAAAATGGAAGGTGAGGATCTCTCTAGTTGGTGAAGATGGAAGGTGAGGAGCACACTCTAGCTGAGGAAGAATGAAGGTGAGGACCACTCACTCTAGTTGATGAAGAATAAAGGTGAGGACCACTCTCTAGCCGATGACGAATGAAGGTGAGGACCAAACTCTAGATGATGAAGATGGGAGGTGAGGACCACTCACTCTTGTTGATGAAGATGGGAGGTGAGGACCACACTCTAGTTGGTGAAGATGGGAGGTGAGGACCACACTCTAGTTGGTGAAGATGGGAGGTGAGGACCACTCTCTAGTAGATGAAGATGGGAGGTGAGGACCACACTCTAGTTGATGAAGATGGGAGGTGAGGACCACTCACTCTAGTTGATGAAGATGGGAGGTGAGGACCACACTCTAGTTGGTGAAGATGGGAGGTGAGGACCACACTCTAGTTGGTGAAGATGGGAGGTGAGGACCACTCTCTAGTAGATGAAGATGGGAGGTGAGGACCATACTCTAGTTGATGAAGATGGGAGGTGAGGACCACTCTCTGGTTGATGAAGATGGGAGGTGAGGACCACACTCTAGTTGGTGAAGATGGGAGGTGAGGACCACACTCTAGTTGATGAAGATGGGAGGTGAGGACCACACTCTAGTTGGTGAAAATGGGAGGTGAGGACCACTCTCTAGTAGATGAAGATGGGAGGTGAGGACCATACTCTAGTTGATGAAGATGGGAGGTGAGGACCACTCTCTGGTTGGTGAAGATGGGAGGTGAGGACCACTCTCTGGTTGGTGAAAATGGAAGGTGAGGATCTCTCTAGTTGATGAAGATGGGAGGTGAGGACCACACTCTAGTTGGTGAAGAATGAAGGTGAGGACCACTCACTCTAGTTGATGAAGATGGGAGGTTAGGACCACTCTCTGGTGAAGATGAGAGGTGAGGACCATTCTCCAGTTGGTGTAGATGGGAGTTGAGGACCACTCTCTAGCTGAGGAAGAATGAAGGTGAGGACCACTCTCTAGTTGGTGAAGATGGGAGGTGAGGACCACTCTCTACTTGGTGAAGATGGGAGGTGAGGACCACTCTAGTTGATGAAGAATGAAGGTGAGGACCACTCTCTAGTTGATGAAGAATGAAGGTGAGGACCAAACTCTAGTTGATGAAGATGGGAGGTGAGGACCACTCTACTTGGCGAATAATAAAGGTGAGGACCACTCTCTAGTTGGTGAAGATGGGAGGTGAGGACCACTCTCTATTGGTGAAGATGGAAGGTGAGGACCACTCTCCACTTGATGAAGAATGAAGGCGAGGACCACTCTCTAGTTGGTGAAGATGGGAGGTGAGGACCACTCTCTACTTGGTGAAGAATAAAGGTGGCGACTACTCTCTAGATGATGAAGATGGGAGGTGAGAACCAAACTCTACTTGATGAAGATGGGAGGTGAGGACCACTCTTTATTGGTGAAGAATAATGGTGAGGACCACTCTCTAGTTGGTGAAGGTGAGAGGTGAGGATCACTCTCTGGTTGATGAAGATGGGAGGTGAGGACCACTCTCTAGTTGATGAAGTATAAAGGTGAGGACCACTCTCCAGCTGATGAAGAATGAAGGTGAGGACCAAACTCTAGTTGGTGAAGATGGGAGGTGTGGACCACTCTACTTGGCGAATAATAAAGGTGAGGACCACTCTCTAGTTGGTGAAGATGGGAGGTGAGGATCACTCACTCTAGTTGATGAAGAATAAAGGTGAGGACCACTCTCTAGCTGATGAAGAATAAAGGTGAGGACCACTCTCTAGCTGATGAAGAATAAAGGTGAGGACCACTCTCTAGTTGATGAAGATGGGAGGTGCGGACCACTCTCTATTGGTGAAGATGGGAGGTGAGGACCGCTCTCTACTTGGTGAAGATGGGAGGTGAGGACCACTCTCTATTGGTGAAGATGGGAGGTGAGGACCACTCACTCTAGCTGATGAAGAATGAAGGTGAGGACCAAACTCTAGTTGGTGAAGATGGGAGGTGAGGACCGCTCTCTACTTGGTGAAGATGGGAGGTGAGGACCAAACTCTAGTTGGTGAAGATGGGAGGTGAGGACCACTCACTCTAGTTGATGAAGAATGAAGGTGAGGACCACTCTCTGGTTGATGAAGATGGGAGGTGAGGACCACTCTCTGGTTGATGAAGATGGGAGGTGAGGACCACTCTCTAGCTGATTTGGGATGAATGCAGGAGTGGGTGGTGGGCCTGGATGCGAAGGGCCGGTTTGGCTGCTGTGCCCGGCTGTGACTCTGGGCGGCGTCTCTGTTTCCAGGTGCGGCAGCTGCAGGAGAACGCGGCACAGCTGCGGACGGTGTACGCGGGGGAGAACGCGGAGGCCATCCAGATGCAGGAGCAGCAGGTGATGCAGGCCTGGAAGGAGCTGCTGGGCACCTGTGACCAGCGCAAGCTGCAGCTCACCACTACCGGCGACAAGATCCGCTTCTTTGGCCTGGTGCGTGAGCTGGTGGGTTGGATGGACAGCATCATCTGCCAGATCGGCACCGGAGAGAAGCCTCGGTAGGTGACGGGCGGAGACGGGCAAGGGGCAGTGGGCAGGGGAGGGCATTGGGCATGAGTAACTATGGGTAGAGCAGGCAACAGATGAAAGGGGCAGAGGGCAACGGTGAATGAGCAGAGGGGGGCAACAGTGGGTAGAGTGGGCACCAGGCAGAAAGGATCAAAGGGTGGATGGGGCAATGGGCTGGGGTAACTGTGCAGAGAGGGGGCAGTGGTCAGAGGGGGCAGTGGGCAGGGCAATGGGCAGAGGGGCAATGTGTTGAGGGAGGCAATGGGTAGGGGCATCAGGCAGAAAGGGCAGTGGACAGAGGAGGGCACTGGGCAGGGGCGGCTATGAGTAGAGCAGGCAACAGGTGAAAGGGGCAGAGGGGGGCAATGGGTGAATGGGCAGAGGGGGCAACAGTGGGTAGAGTGGGCACCAGGCAGTAAGGGCAGTGGGTAAAGATGGGAAGGGGGCCAGGGGCAATGGGCAAAGAGGGGGGCAATGGGTAGGGGCATCAGGCAGAAAGGGCAGTGGGTAGGGTCAACAAGTCGAGGGGCAAAGGGCAGGAGGGGGAAGTATGCAGGGGGGCAACTGTCAAAGAGGGTGACGGGCAGGGGGAACAGTGGGCAGAATGGACAGTGGGCAGGGTCAACGGGCAGGGGGAACAGTGGGCAGATGGGGCATTGGGTCGAGGGGATAGTGGAGGAAGGGTGTTGGGAGAGAGTGGGGGAGGGGTGTGGGGAGAGAGTGGGGGAGGGGTGTGGGGAGAGTGGGGGAGGGGAGTGGGGGAAGGGTGTGGGGAGAGTGGGGGAGGGGAGTGGGGAAGGGTGTGGGGGGAGTGGGGGAAGGGTGTGGGGAGAGAGTGGGGGAGGGGAGTGGGGGGAGGGGTGTGGGGAGAGTGGGGGAGGGGTGTGGGGAGAGAGTGGGGGAGGGGAGTGGGGAAGGGTGTGGGGGGAGTGGGGGAGGGGAGTGGGAGAAGGGTGTGGGGAGAGTGGGGGAAGGGTGTGGGGGAGGGGTGTGGGGAGAGTGGGGGAAGGGTGTGGGGGGAGGGGTGTGGGGAGAGTGGGGGAGGGGTGTGGGGAGAGTGGGGGAGGGGTGTGGGGAGAGTGGGGGAGGGGTGTGGGGAGAGTGGGGGAGGGGTGTGGGGAGAGTGGGGGAGGGGTGTGGGGAGAGAGTGGGGGAGGGGTGTGGGGAGAGTGAGCGTAGGGAGTAGAATCAAAAGTAGAACTAGAGTGAACAGGTGGCCGATGGTCGGCATGGACTCAGTGGGCCGAAGGGCCTGTTTCCACGCTACACCTTTCAGTCGATCAAGGGCGTGGTGAAACAGTAACGGCCTTTTCTTCCCCAGAGACGTCTCTTCGGTGGAGGTACTGATGAATTATCACCAGGGGCTCAGAGGGGAGATTGAAGCCCGGCACAAGAAACTCAAGTCGTGCGTTGAGTTGGGCAAAACTTTGCTCACTAGCAAACTCCAGGCTTCTGGTGAGGTAATTAGTCAATCAACCTGCCGTGAAACTGACAGATCGTAGCTTAGTTTAGAGATAAAGCGCGGAAACAGGCCCTTCAGCCCGCGCCGACCAGCACATTATCACTACCCTACACGCACTAGGGACATTCTGCACTTGTACCAAGCCAATTAACCGACAAACCTGCACGTCTTTGGAGTGTAGGAGGAAAGCAAAGATCTCGGAGAAAACCCACGCAGGTCACGGGGAGAACGTACAAACTCCGTACAGACGGCGCCCGTAGTCGGGATCGAACCCGGGTCTCTGGCGCTGTAAAGCAGCAACTCTACCGCTGCACCGCCTAATAGACAGGTATCTGATTACTGCAGGGAGGTTACATGGAAACATTTCTTATTCCAAGACAGCTTTTTTTCTTCTCACCAATTGCCAAAGTTAATTTTAACTAGTTCCCAAGTTCCTGATCGGAAGTGCATTGCAATCAATTGGACCCGTTTAATACAAATAATGTTCCTTAATTCATCAAGAAAATAGTCAGGTGGTATCAGTGTAGATGGGGCATCTTAGTCGGGAAGGGCAAGTTGGGCCGAAAGGCCTGTTTCTGTGCTGTTTGACTCTATGAGAGCATTATATCCAAATTACTGTTCAGAACTGCCTGATCAATACTACACTGCCCCGACCTAGTTCTCCGACCAGTCTGATCGCCCTCATTAAATTTTATCTTTGTCTGCCTTGTCACCTTCCCCTCACCTCGCAACCCATTCTACATTTCCCTTGAACTTCATCCCCTTTGATCTCTCGTCATCCACACCTTACCCTTGATAGAAACATCTGGAGGAGGCCATTCGGCCCTTCGAACCAGCACCGCCATTCAACATGATCATGGCTGATCATCCACCATCAGTACCATGTTCCTGCTTTCTCAACATATCCCATGATTCCCTTAGCCCAAAGAGCTAAATCTAACTCTCTCTTGAGAAACATCCATATCTCCGTGTCTCCCTCTCCCCTGATTCTGTCTGAACAAGGGTCTCGACCCGAAACGTCGCCCATTCCTTCTCTCCAGAGACGCTGCCTGGCCCGCTGAGTTGCTCCAGAATTTTGTGTCCATCTTCGGAGTAAACCAGCATCTGTAGTTCTTTCCCACACACTGGGGCCTTTGGCTACCGTAGCAGTTCCCTCCAACACGAGGTTCGTAGTGTTGAGAGTTTGAATCTGACTCCAGCTCTGGCTTGTTTGTAGATTCAGGAGAGGCTGGACAAGGTGCTGAAGAAGCAGAACGAGATGATGGAGAAGTGGGAGAAGCACTGGGAGTGGTTACAACAGAGTGAGTATTGTCGTGTTCTTGTTCTATGTCTGTATAAAACTTGAGAGTCCTCATGGTACAACGGAAGTCTTTATTACATTAACAATGCTGGCAGCAAGACAACTAAAAAATGGCTGCAGCCACAAGATCTGTCTGCACACTCACACACTGTGTACAGACAGAGATAACCATCCCTTTGTCCTGTGCAGCACCACCTGCTGCACGGGAGGAGCAACGGGTCCTCCCACCCCACACGGTCCACCAAACATCACAGATATCAGCACTGGATGGTAACGCACAAACAACAGGACATCCTGCACTTGCTCACCATGCACCTTGCTGTTGCGTGCTAACCAGTCCGCAGAAAGATAACCCAGAGAGTTGTGACTCTGTGGGATTCTCTGTCACAGAAGGCAGTGGAGGCCGATTCACTGGATGAATTTAAAAGAGAGTTAGATAGAGCTCTAGGGGCTAGCGGAATCAAGGGATATGGGGAGAAGGCAGGCACGGGTTATTGATTGTGGATGACCAGCCATGATCACAATGAATGGCGGTGCTGGCTCGAAGGGCCAAATGACCTCCTCCAGCACCTAGTTTCTATGTAATCTATGATTACAATCAAGCCATCCACAGTGTAGATACGTGAAAAAGGGAATAACATTTACTGCAAGATAAAGTTCATTAAAGTCTTTTTAAAGACAGTCCGAGGGTCTCCAATGAGGTAGATAGTAGGTCAGGACTGTTCACTAGATGTTGGTGGGATGGTTTACTCACCTGATAACAGCTGGGAAGAAACTGTCCCTGAATCTGGAGGTGTGCGTTTTCACACTTCTGTAACTTTTGCCTGATGGGAGAGGGGAGAAGAGGGAGTGGCCGGGGTGAGACTGGTCCTTGATGATGATGCTGCTGGCCTTGCCGAGGCAGCGTGAGGTGTAGATGGAGTCGATGGATGGGAGGTTGGTTTGTGTGATGGTCTGGGCTGCGTCCGCAATTCTCCGCGATTTCTTGCGGTTAATTCCCGGAATGGCGGGACTGTCGTATGTTGAAAGGCTGGAGCGATTGGGCTTGGAAACACTGGAATTTAGAAGAATGAGGGGGGATCTTATTGAAACATATAAGATAATTAGGGGATTGGACACATTAGAGGCAGGAAACATGTTCCCAATGTTGGGGGAGTCCAGAACAAGGGGCCACAGTTTAAGAATAAGGGGTAGGCCATTTGGAACGGAGATGAGGAAGAACTTTTTCAGTCAGAGAGTGGTGAAGGTGTGGAATTCTCTGCCTCAGAAGGCAGTGGAGGCCAGTTCATTGGATGCTTTCAAGAGAGAGCTGGATAGAGCTCTTAAGGATAGCGGAGTGAGGGGGTATGGGGAGAAGGCAGGAACGGGGTACTGATTGAGAGTGATCAGCCATGATCGCATTGAATGGCGGTGCTGGCTCGAAGGGCTGAATGGCCTACTCCTGCACCTATTGTCTATTGTCTATTGTCTATTGTCTATTGTCAAAACCACGAATGACTTTAAGGCCCGCATAGCAGTTGGCCAAATAACCATCTTATGCGCTAGAATCTTCCACCTACTCTAGTTGCCTGACGCCATACAATTTGCAGTTAGCTAGGCTTGGGTTAGCTGATGGCTAGCATGAACTCAGTGGGCTGAAGGGCCTGTTTCCATGCTAAATGACCATAGGGCCCACGTACCAATAGGCCAAATGGCTGTCCATCTGGTCTTGTTGCCTAACCTGGAATAGAGTGGATGTGGAGATGATGCCCCTACTGGTGGGATAGTGTAGGACCAGAGGGCACAGCCTCAGAATTAAAGGACGTTCCTTGAGGAGGGAGATGAGAAAGAATTTCTTTAGTCAGAGGGTGGTGGATCTGTGGAATTCATTGCCACAGACGGCAGTGGACAGGGTCGCCAACTGTCCCGTATTAGCCGGGACATCCCGTATTTTGGGCTAAATTAGTTTGTCCCGTACGGGACCGCCCTTGTCCCCGTATTAGTAGGGTTGCCAACTTCCTCGCTCCCAAATAAGGGACAAAGGGTGACGTCACCCCACCCAGCCACCGGCCACGTGCACCCGCTCCACCAATGGCGGCCGCTCCACCAACTATAGCACTCCCAAATACGGGACAAGGTGACGTCACCGCCCCGCGCACCACGTGACCTCACCCAGCCAGCGGCCGCCATTGGTGGAGCGGGAGCACGTGGCCGCTGGCTGGGTGAGGTCACGTGGTGCGCGGGGCGGTGACGTCACCTTGTCCCGTATTTGGGAGTGCAATAGTTGGCAACCCTAGCTGTGGAGGCCAAGTCAATGGATGTTTTTAAGGCAGTGATGGATAGATTCTTGATTAGGATGGGTGTTAACGGTTATGGGGGGAAGGCTGGAGAATGGGGTGAGGAGGGATACTTTGTAAGTTTTATCAGCGCCCTTTAGGTGGCGACTATTTACACACCTTGGATATGCAAGCGAAGAATTTCGCTGTGACTTGCCACATGTAACAATTACGTGTCACACAGAAACTCTTCCCAAGTTTATAGTTTTATATTATTATTTTTACCTTCTCTCTTCAAAAATTAAAAAATTGAAGCTATGTAAGAACTTTGTAACAAATGTGTTTTTTTTAAATTTCGATTCGTACATATGCTTTTCAAAAAAAAATTAAAAAAAATAAAATAAAATTTTAAAAAAAGAAAATAGGTGCATTTGGCCCTTCGAGCCTGTACGCACCGCCATTTATTGTGATCATGGCTGATCATCCACAATCAGTAACCCGTGCCTTCCTTCTCCCCGTATCCCTTGATTCCACTAGCCCCTAGAGCTCTGTCTCTTTTAAATTCATCCAGTGAATTGGCCTCCACTGCCCTCTGTGGCAGAGAATTCCACAACTTCACAACTCTCTGGGTGAAAAAGTTTCTCCTCACCTCAGTTTTAAATGGCCTCCCCTTTATTCTTAGACTGTGTGTGTGGCCCCTGGTTCCGGACTCCCCCAACATTGGGAACATTTTTCCTGCATCTAGCTTGTCCAGTCCTTTTATGATTTTATATGTCTCTATAAGATCTCCCCTCTCATCGTTCTAAACTCCAGTGAATACAAGCCCAGTCTTTGCAATCTTTCCTCATGACAGTCCCGGGGATTAACCTGGTGGATCTACGCTGCACTGCCTCAATAGCAAGGACGTCCTTCATAAACGCACGGCCTGATTCTGCTCCCCTCGCTCACGGACGTACAAACCCAGGGGGGGGTGGGGTGGGGTGGGGTGGGGTGGCGGGCCATTGACGTGATCTCTGGCTCCCCCCTCAGTGCTGGAGGTCCACCAGTTTGCGCAGGAGGCGGTGGTTGCGGAGTCGTGGCTGAGCACCCAGGAGCGGGTGGTGACCAGCAAGCAGATCGGCGAGAGCGTGGACGAGGTGGAGCAGCTGATCAAGCGGCACGAGTCCTTCCGCAAGTCGGCGGCCGCGTGGGAGGAGCGCTTCAGCTCGCTACGGAGACTCACCACGGTAGGTCATGGAGTCTAGTTTGGTTTAGAGACGCGGCGCGGACCCGGTGGGGCGGTGGGCCTGACCAGCGATCCCCGCACACTGACACCATCCTACACCCACTAGGGACCATTTGTACATTTACCCAGCCAATTAACCTACATACCTGCACGCCTCCGAAGGTCTCGGAGAAAACCCGCGCAGGTCAGGGGGAGAACGTACAAACTCCGTACAGACGGCGCCCGTAGTCGGGATCGAACTCGGGTCTCCGGCGCTGCATTCGCTGTAAGGCAGCAACTCTACCGCGGCGCCACCGTGCTGCCCATAGGGTGTCATTGAGCCATAGAGTGATACAGTGTGGAAACAGGCCCTTCGACCCAACTTGCCCACATCGGCCAACATGCCCCATCTATACTAGTCTCACCCGCCCGCGTTTGGCCCACATCCCTCCAAACCTGCCCTATCCATGAACCTGGCCAACTGTTTCTTAAACGTTGGGATAGTCCCAGCCTCAACTACCTCGTCTGGCAGCTCATTCCACACACCAACCACCCTCTGTGTGAAAAAGCTACCCCCTCAGATTCCTATTAAATTTTTCCCCCTTCACCGTGAACCCACGCCCTCTGGTCCTTGATTCACCCACTCACCAGGTGGCCTGCCTGCCCAGTCGCTGTTTTACATACACGCAAACTGCCGGGGTATCTCAGCGGGTCAGGCAGCATCTCTGGAGAAGAGGGGAGCGTTTAGAAACGAAGACAGAGGCTGGAAAGAGAAAGGTGAAAGCACATTGAGCTGTGATGCTGGTCAGATGGAGCCAGAGGGGGAGGGGATTGGATGGGGAGGTCATGGGTGGGTGTGTGGGGGTGCTGGGGGCGGGTAATGAACCTACATAACCAGCATCATCTGCAGTGGCCGAGCTGCTGCCTTACAGCGCCAGAGACCCAGGTTCGATCCTGACCACGGGTGCTGTCTGTACGGAGTTTGTACGTTCTCCCTGTGACCCGCGTGGGTTTTCTCCGGGTGCTCCGGTTTCCTCCCACACTCCAAAGACTTGCAGGTTTATAGATTGATTGCCCTCGGTAAATTGTAAATTGTCCCTAGTGTGTAGGATAGGGCCAGTGTATGGGGTGATCGGTAATCGGTGCAGACTCAGTGGGCCGAGGGGCCTGTTTCCGCGCTGCACGTCTAAGGCGTATTGTTGTGATGTGTCCCCAGCTGGAGCGGATGGAGAACAAGTCACCGTTTGCCATTCAGCAGCAGCAGCAGCAGCAGCAGCAGCAGCAGCAGCAGCAGCAGCAGCAGCAGCAGCAGCCGCAGCAGCAGCAGCCGGCCACTCCCATGTTGAGCCGTAGGGTGCTGCCCGAGTCCAGGCCGTCTCCGGTCAAGCAGTCGGTGGCGGTGGCCGGGACCCGCCCCATCAAGCAGCAGGCCCAGCTGGAGATGGTCGATGACCCCGGGGACCGGGACAGATGCGGCGGGGAGGGAGAGCAGCGCGCAGCGACGATGGAGGCTTTGCCGGCGCAGCAGGACAGGCCGGAGCCTGCTGCCCCGCGGAGGCACCAGTCTGAGGGCAGGCGGGAGCGGCCGCAGGGCAAGGCAGAGCCGGCGGAGGGGAGGCCTGAGCGCCGGGGTGATCGGTCAGAACCGCACAGCGAACCGCGGGAATCCGAGCACGAAGCTGGGTGAGTGAAAGCCCCCCACTCCCCCCCTCTCCCCTCCCCCCCCACTCCCCCGCCCTCCCCCTCCTCCCTCCTCCCCCCTCCCTCCCGGGCAGTCATTGTAGACAAACAACCTAGAGGGGTCTCAACCCTTCTTCATTCTGCTGACGGGTCTCGATCTGAAATCTCACCCATTCCTTCTCTCCAGAGATGCTGCCCGTCCCGCTGAGTTACTCCAGCATTTTGTGTCTATCTTCGGTTTAACCAGCATCTGCACTTCCTTCCCACACCTTGTTTGTTTTCTTTTTTCATTCCTTCCCTCCCCCCAACTCCCCTCGCCCCACTTCCACCCATTTCTCTCCCCTTTCCCCGCTCCCCCCTTTCTCCTCCTGTTCCTTCCTCTGGCTTCACAATTCGCACCTCTTCTATCCTTATTGAACACCTTCTGTCTTTTCATCGCTGGCCTTTGTCCAACCATCTGCCCCTTGGCTTCCTGTGGCAGCTGTACTGTTCCGTACAGCATCAGCATCTCCATACAAACGTCGTTCAGTTTAATTTATTGTCACGTTTATTGTTGCGTGCGGAAAGACAATACATGATTACAATCGGGTCATTCACTGATATATTGTAAAGGGAATATCGTGAATAACGCTTAGTGCAAGGTAAAGTCTGATTAACGATAGTCCGAGGGTCACCGAAGAGGTAGATAGTAATTCAGCACTGCTCTCTGGTTGTGGTAGGACGGTTCAGTGGCCTGATAACAGCTGGGAAGAAACTGTCCCTGGATCTGGAGGTGCTCGTTTTCACACTTCTGTACCTCTTGCCTGATGGGAGAGGGGAGAAGAGGGAGTGGCCGGGGTGAGACTGGTCCTTGATTATGCTGCTGGCCTTGCCGAGGCAGCGTGAGGTGTAGATGGAGTCAGTGGAAGGGAGGTTGGTTTAAGTGATGGTTTGGGCTGCGTCTGCAATTCTCTGCAATTTCCTGTGGTCTTGGATGGAGCTGTTCCCAAACCAAGCTGTGATGCATCCTGATAAGATTAAAACGAATATAATTTCAGATAGTTCCTCTGTCCTCTCTTTCCCCTCCCCCTTCCCAGTTCTCCCACTAATCTTCCTGTCTCCTACTACATCCTATATTTGTCCAGCCACCTCCCCTGATATCAGTCTGAAGAAGGGTCTCGACCCGAAACGTCACCCATTCCTTCTCTCCCGAGATGCTGCCTGACCTGCTGAGTTACTCCAGCAATTTGCTACCTTAGATTAAAACTGAAGTGAGAAAAATGTTGGGGGAGTCCAGAGCCAGGGGCCACACACAGTCTAAGAATAAAGGGGAGGCCATTTAAAACCGAGGTGGGAAAAAACATTTCCAGCCAGAGAGTTGTGAATTTGTGGAATTCTCTGCCACAGAGGGCAGTGGAGGCCAATTCACTGGATGAATTTAAGAGAGAGTTAGATAGAGCTCTAGGGGCTAGCGGAATCAGGGGATGTGGGGAGAAGGCAGGCAAGGGTTACTGATTGTGGATGATCAGCCATGATCACAATGAATGGCGGTGCTTGCTCGAAGGGCCGAAGGTCCTCCTCCTGCACGTTTTCAAAAAGATGCCTTGTACGGAAACTTGTGGTTTGACTACGGTGGCCTTGTTTCCACAGGGACAGGAGAACAACTATGGCTGATATCGTGGAGCAACTGCAGGAGAAGGTGAGTAAGACCAAGCTCATCCTTGCCCTGGGGGGAACAATTTAGGCTGAACGAGTTTACCACCTAGACTACTGCAACTCCCTATACACTGGGATCAGCCAATCTTCCCTGTCCCGCCTGCAACTGGTCCAAAACGCCGCAGCGAGACTCCTGACGGGTACCCGTAAAAGGGACCACATCACCCCGATTCTGGCCTCTCTCCACTGGCTCCTGTACGGTACAGAATCAACTTCAAGCTCCTCTTATTCACGTATAAAGCTCTAAATGGACATTCCTCCCCCTACATCAAAAATCTTCTAACCCCCCTCTCTAACTCCAGGTCCCTCAGGTCGGCCGACTTGGGGCTACTCACTATCCCGCGGTCTAGGCTTAAGCTCAGGGGTGACCGCGCTTTTGCGGTTGCAGCTCTTAGACTGTGGAACAGCATCCCTCTCCCCATCAGAACTGCCCCCTCCATCGACTCCTTTAAGTCCAGGCTCAAAACCTATTTCTACTCCCTAGCGTTTGAGGCTCATTGAGGAGGCGCTGTGAACTGTTTGCGTGCTACTGTATGTTTCATTTTTTTCCTTAGTACCTAATCAGATGTACAGCACTTTGGTCAACGTGGGTTGTTTTTAAATGTGCTATACAAATAAAATTGACTTGACTTGACTTTTTGACATTGAACGTTGCGGAGTTTCTGGCACGGAACCATCTAAATCCACAGCCAAAGAGGAAGGTAGAGGTTCACACGCTCCTCTTCAGAACCTTTGTCAACTCCATTCAGTGTTCCCGGTGTGGCTTCGTGCACGTCGGCGAGACTAAACTCACTGGAGTTCAGAAGGAGGAGAGGGGATCTTACAGAGACATGTAAAATTATAAAAGGACTGGACAAAGATAGATGCAGGAAAAAATGTTCCCAATGTTGGGGGGAGTCCAGAACCAGGGCCCACACACAGTCTAAGAATAAAGGGGAGGCCATTTAAAACAGAGGTGAGAAGGAAACTTTTTCACCCAGAGAGTTGTGAATTTGTTGAATTCTCTGCCACAGAGGGCAGTGGAGGCCAATTCACTGGATGAATTTAAAAGAGAGTTAGATAGAGCTCCAGGGGCTAGTGCAATCAAGGGATATGGGGAGAAGGCAGGCACGGGTTACTGATTGTGGATGATCAGCCATGATCACAGTGAATGGCGGTGCTAGAAAAAGGCCAAATGGCCTCCTCCTGCACCTGTTTTCTATGTTTCTAAGACTAGGCGACCATTTCACGGGGAGAACGTGCAAATTCCGTACGGACAGCACCCGAGGTCAGGATCGAACCCGGGTCTCTGGCGCTGTGAGGCAGCAGCTCTACCTGCTGCACCACCGGGCAGTCATCACAGGCTTATCTGTCTGCGGTCTCCTGCACCTTGACAATAGACAATGGAGGAGGCCATTCAGCCCTTCGAGCCAGAACCGCCATTCAATGTGATCATGGCTGATCATTCTCAATCAGTACCCTGTTCCTGCCTTCTCCCCATACCCCTTGACTCCGCTATCCTTAAGAGCTCTATCTAGCTCTCTCTTGAATGCATTCAGAGAATTGGCCTCCACTGCCTTCTGAGGCAGAGAATTCCACAGATTCACAACTCTCTGACTGAAAAAGTTTTTCCTCATCTCAGTTCTAAATGGCCTACGCCTTATTCATAATTGAGTTTCCAATTGACACCAGCACCTTGTTTTAGGCGCCGAATCGTCGGAATCTAGAGCCAAAAGGGCAGACAAAGGTTCACCTGCACCTCTCCAGAACCAAGCGCAGGCTCGGCGATCATTTCGCTGAGCACCTCCGCTCAGTCCGCCTAGGCCTACGCAATCTCCCGGTTGCCAAACACTTTAACTCCCCCTCCCATTCCCACACTGACCTTTCTGTCCTGGGCCTCCTCCACTATTCGACTGAGGTCCAATGCAAATTGGAGGATCAGCATCTCAAATTTCGCTTGTGCAGCTTACAACCCATGGAAGGACTTTCGATCTCTCTAACTTTGAGTAACCCTTTCTTCCCCTCTCTCTCCGTCCCTCTGCCACCCTTGGCTCTCCCACTGGTCTCACTGTCCTCCTGATTCATTTTCCCGATTGTGTGCCTCACTGTCGCCTTTACTAGATAGACTCGGCTTGTACTCGCTGGAATTTAGAAGATTGAGGGGGGATCTTATAGAAACTTACGAAATTCTTGAGGGGTTGGACAGGCTAGATGCAGGAAGATTGTTCCCGATGTTGGGGAAGTCCAGAACAAGGGGTCACAGTTTAAGGATAAGGGGGAAGTCTTTTAGGACCGAGATGAGAAAGTTTTTTTTCACACAGAGAGTGGTGAATCTGTGGAATTCTCTGCCACAGAAGGTAGTTGAGGCCAGTTCATTGGCTATATTTAAGAGGGAGTTAGATGTGGCCCTTGTGGCTAAAGGGATCAGGGGGTATGGAGAGAAGGCAGGTACGGGATACTGAGTTGGATGATCAGCCATGATCATATTGAATGGCGGTGCAGGCTCGAAGGGCCGAATGGCCTACTCCTGCACCTATTTTCTATGTTTCTCCTCAGTCAACTGTGAACCCCTTCTACATTGCAGGAACGTGAGTCTTCCCTCACCGCCGGGCTTCCGAACGGGATGGAGAAGCTCCCGGAGAGAGTCCCACGCCCGGACAGGCCGCGAGCCAGGGACCGGCCCAAGCCCAGGAGGAGGCCGCGGCCGAAGGACCCGAGCCAGGCGGGCGGGGAGAGCCGGCGCTCACGCTCGGCCCCTTCGCCCCAGAGCAGCACCACGACGCCGGTCGCCGTGACCCACACGGCCGAGCAGGAGGGCTTCCTCACTCGCAAGCATGAGTTCGAAGCAGCGAAGAAAAAATCATCCAGCAGGTATTTCGATCTTGCCGTCCACACTTCACGATTTCAATATCAATTCATCGTCAGATGCACCATTTTTATTAATTCGCGGTGAAATTTGAGTTACCACGCAGCCATACTAAGTGAAAAGCAACAAGACACACAGCCACATTAAATACAATTTAACGTAAACATCCACCACAGCGGATTCCACATTCCTCACTGTGATGGAAGGCAATCATCTTCCTCTTTGTTCACCTGCGGTCGGGGCTGTTGAACTGTCCGTAGTTGCCTCTGCCGACTGTCCGAGGCCCTCGCGTCGGGGCGATCGAAACTCCCCGCGTCGGGACGGTTGATAAAACTCTCCGCGGCACGGAGCTCCCGAGTCAGCCTCTTCTCACCCGAGACCGCGGGCTTCACCGTGTTAAGAGTCCACAGGCCCCGCGGTTGGAGCTCTCCACAGTAGAAACTTTGGGTGGATTGAAAGATGCAGCGCGGGAACAGGCCATTCGGCCCGCGCCGACCATTCACGCTATTCACTCTCACTGAGTCATGGAGCATTGAGACCGTCCTTTCGGCCCAACTTGTCCACACTGACCATTGACCCATTCACACTATTTCCGTGTTATCCCACTTGCTCCTGCACTCTCTACACGCTAGTGACAATTTTACAGAGGGCCGATTAAACTACAAATCTGCCCGGGCACCTTTATTTGTTTAGTTTAGATACAGCGTGGAAACAGGCCCTTTCTGCCCACCGGGTCCGCGCCGACCAGCGATCCCCGCACACACATACACACTAGGTACAATTTACACTTATGCCAACCCAATTAACCTACAAACCTGTATGTCTTTGGAGTGTGGGAGGAAACCGAAGATCCCGGAGAAAACCCACGCGGGTCACGGGGAGAACATACAAACTCCGTACAGAAGGCGCCCGTAGTCGGGATCGAACCCGGGTCTCCGACGCTGCAAGCGCTGTAAGGCAGCAACTCTACCGCTGCGCCACTGTGCAGATGCTGCCTGAGTCATTCCAGCTTTGTGTGTCTTTATCTTCGGTGTAAACCAGCATCTGCAGTTCCTTCCTAAGCTCACTCTGTATACACTTGTATTTTTGCTGTTCAGGTCATGGATTAACATTTACTGCGTGATAAGTAAAGGAGACCTGGGGTTTTATAAAGATGCCAAGAGTCACAAAGCAGGAGCAACCCACAATGGCGAGTCACCCATTACGCTCAGCGAGGTCACCTGCGAAATCGCCAGCAATTACAAGAAGAAGAAGTTTGTGTTCAAAGTCCGGTCAGTGTGCGAGAAAGACAGAGCGTTACGGGAAACTCAGGGGCAACCTCTTCACTTCGAGGGCAGTCCGCACCTGGAACGAGCTGCCAGAGGAAGCTATTGCAGTCGATGCGCACAGAAACATAGACAATAGGGTGCAGGAGGAGGCCATTTGGCCCTTCGAGCTAGCACCGCCATCCATTGTGATCATGGCTGATCATCCACAATCAGTAACCCGTGCCTGCCTTCTCCCCACCTCCCTTGAGCTCTATCTAACTCTCTTCTAAATTCATCCAGTGAATTGGCCTCCACTGCCCTCTGTGGCAGAGAATTCCACAGATTCACAACTCTCGGGGTGAAAAACGTATATAAACGTATTAGATTATTAAGGGGTTGGACACATTAGAGGCAGGAAACATGTTCCCAATGTTGGGGGAGTCCAGAACAAGGGGCCACAGTTTAAGAATAAGGGGTTGGCCATTTAGAACTGAGATGAGGAAAAACTTTTTCAGTCAGAGAGTTGTAAATCTGTGGAATTCTCTGCCTCAGAAGGCAGTGGAAGCCAATTCTCTGAATGCATTCAAGAGAGAGCTAGATAGAGCTCTTAAGAATAGCGGAGTTGGGGGGTATGGGGAGAAAGCAGGAACGGGGTACTGGTTGAGAATGATCAGCCATGATCACATTGAATGGTGGTGCTGGCTCGAAGGGCCGAATGGCCTCCTCCTGCACCTATTGTCTATTGAAAAAGTTTTTTCTCACCTCAGTTTGGTGAGAAACCTCCCCCTTTATACGACTTACGACTTTTCAAAATACTTTTTGGGCAGATGTATTTATAAGCTGGATCGGGTGCAGAGAAGATTTACCAGGTTGGTGCCAGGACTCGAGGGGCCTGAGCTACAGGGAGAGGTTGAGCAGGCTAGGGCTTCATTCCTTGGAGCGCAGGAGGATGAGGGATGGTCCTATGGAGGTGTGTGACTACGATCTACATGAGAAGAGTAGATAGCGTAAACGCACAAAGTATTTTGCCCAGATTCGGGGAATCGGGCCCCTTCTTCAGACTGGCAGGTGTGAAGAAAGCTAGTGGGAAGAGATGAGGGGAAGTAAAGGTGATCTTGATTAGAACGGATGTCAGGGGTTATGGGGCGAAGGCAGGGGAATGGGGTTGAGAGGGAAAGGACAATCTGTCACGATTGAATGGTGGAGCAGACTGGATGGGCCGAATGGACTGATTCTGCTCCGAGAGCTTATGAAGAGGTGGGGCAAGATCTCACAAGTGATAGGTGGGTCCAAGTGAGGAGGGGTTGATTGGAAGATGAGTCAGGAGGTGAAGAGAAGGGTGGAGATGATAAGTGGAGAAGAAAAAATCCACTGCTGTCTGTTTGAACGTGTAACATTTTGGGATCAAAGTATTGATTCACTGATGATACACATTTGTAAATTTCATAAAAGTCCAATATCCCGATAACACTTCTTCGGTTTCAAGGATAGTTTTTTTTCTCCAGCCATTGAGAGTTGATTTGTACAGATGAGTTAGTTGTGAAGGATTTATGGAAACGTGTTTTATTCCATATTTTACGTGCTCCATTTCTTCTTTCATTTAAGACTCTTTTTCATTGTGACAGGACATGCGATGGCAATGAGTTCCTATTCCAGGCAAAAGATGAGGTGAGCTTCACTCTGTCAATGTTGGCACTTGGTGGCACGATAATTGGGGTAAGAGAGGTGCCAGTAAGGTTGCCAACTGTCCCGTCTTAGCCGGGACATCCCGTATTTTGGGCTAAATTGGTTTATCCCGTACGGGACCGCCCTTGTCCCGTATTAGTAGGGTTGCCAACTTTCTCACTCCCAAATAAGGGACAAAGGGTGACATCACTGCCCCGACCAGGAAAGTGTAGGCTAACGGAGTGTGTTCGGGGAGAGGGGCCGAGTGTGTTCGTCTGATGGAGGTTGCGTGGCAACCCGCCTCCGGGCCCGGGACAGCCGCCGTTGGTGGAGCGGGAGCACGTGACCGCTGGCTGGGTGAGGTCACGTGGGGGCGCGGGGTGGTGATGCCACCTTGTCCCGTATTTGGGAGTGAGATAGTTGGCACCAGGGGGTGCCAGGGGGCCATTGCTGGGGTCTGTACGCTGTGGGATTTCCCTGGGATCAAAGCTGGGAAATGGATGGAGACAGAATAGGACGGCACGGTGGCGCAGCGGTAGAGCTGCTGCCTTACAGCGCCAGAGACCCGGGTTCGATCCTGACTCTGGGTGATGTATTTTTAGTTTAGTTTAGAGATAGTGTGCAGAAACAGGCCCTTTTCGGCCCACCGGGTCTGCGCCAACCAACGATCCCCGCACACTAACACTATCCTACACCTACTAGGATAGTACATTTACCAAGCCAATTAACCTACAAACTAGTGTCTTTGGAGTGTGGGAGGAAACCGAAGATCTCGGAGAAAACCCACGCATGTCACGGGGAGAACGTACAAACCACCCGTAGTTGGGATCGAACCCAGGTCTCCGGCGCTGCATTCGCTGTAAGGCAGCAACTCTACCGCTGCGCCACCGTGCTGTCCAGTTTGTACGTTCTCCCCGTGACCATGTGGGTTTTCTCCGGGTGCTCCCATTTCCTCCCACACTCCAAAGACACACAGGTTTGTAGGCTAGTTGACTTGGTAACATTGTAAATTGTCACTAGTGGTTAGGATAGTGTTAGTGTGCGGGGATCACTGGTTGGCATGGACTCGGTGGGCCGAAGGGCCTGCTTTTGCGCTGTATCTTTAAACCAAAGATAATAGAGCAGAACAAGATAGACCACTCGACCCTAAAAACCGTAGTATGTCACGGCGGCCATTTTAGTCGGCAGAAACTTGCAGAAACATTTATAAAGAAAAATAACAAAAATCTGTGAATTGATAGATGAGATATATTCTGCATTTTAATGGTATCATCACACGTACTGTTCCCCCAAAACACTGATTACACTGCGAGAGGCAGAGCGAACGGTGGGGTTTGCTTACTAAAATGGCGGCCATTACGCTCCTACACTTCAGTATAGGCGATTTTGACGGAGTGGTTCACCTTGCTCCTCTAGTATCTTTGCTTTAAGCTAAACTAAATTCAACCTGTTCGCAGGATGAGATGGACGACTGGATCAAGGCTATCTCCACAGCCATCGCGGAGCACGCAGAAATCGCCCAGCAGAGTGGTCAGATCGTCCCGACTACCTCGTCCACCGATGAGGGCAACCCCAAGAGGGACAGCGACCGAAGATTCAGCCTCTTCGGAAAGAAGAAATGAAGATAGGATTATTTTTGACATAACAAACTGCGGGGGGGGGGGGGGGGGGGGGGCTTGGCGTTGGTCTGCACCTGGCCAGGCACAAATTATCTCATCTCCAACCCGAGCAACGAATGTTTTTAATTTTATAATTTACACGGAGGTTGACCCACTGCAGTTGCTTCCTTTTGAATGGACTCGCAAAGACTTTCTATCGTCCCCCAAACGGATCCGTTGTCTGCGCCCGTGCGTGAATCCTCGGGCTAGAATCTGAGCTGGGAGGGTATGTGTGGGATTGTTTCAGCCCCAGTGGGTGGCCAGTTTGTTAGGGCTCTGTGCTGCCTCTGTACTCCAGTTCCACGCATCTGGCTCAGTCTGTTCCAGCTTGATCATGGTTTATTTAATGACAATGAATATGAGAAAATATCCCCTCCCATCAACATATTTTATTAAAAAAAAGATGACCATCACCTCTTGCAAGTTTGAATGTTCTTTGCAAAGAAAAACGGCAATCTTCTGAAGGAGGCAAGGTGCTTGTTTTAACCACCGGTGGGAACATAATGAGCCAAAACATTATGACCACTGACAGGCGAAGTGAATGACATTGACTATCTTGTTACAATGGCACCTGTTAATGGGGTGGGATACATTAGGCAGCAAGTGAACAGTCAGTTCTTGCGGAAGGGTCTCGACCCGAAACGTCACCCATTCCCTCTCTCCGAGATGCTGCCTGACCTGCTGAGTTACTCCAGCATTTTGTGAAATAAATACCAGTATTTTGTGATACCTTCAGTCAGTTCTTGAAGTTGATGTGTTGGATGCAGGAGAAATGGGCAGGAGTAAAGACCTGAGCGACTTTGACAAGGGCCAAATTGTTATGGCCAGACGACTGGGTCAGAGCATCTCTGAAACGGCAAGGCTTGTGGGGTGCTGCCGGTCAGCAGTGGTGAGTACCGACCGACAGTGGTCCCAGGAGGGACAAACCACAAACAGGGTGTTGGGCGCCCAAGGCTCATCGATGCACGAGGGCAACGAAGGCTATCCCGTCTGGTCCGAACCGACAGAAGGTCTACTGTGACACAAGTCACAGAAAATTGGAGATGTTAGAGGCAGGAAACATGTTCCCAATGTTGGGGGAGTCCAGAACCAGGGGCCACAGTTTAAGAATAAGGGGTAGGCCATTTAGAACAGAGATGAGGAAAAACTTTTTCAGTCAGAGAGTTGTAAATCTGTGGAATTCTCTGCCTCAGAAGGCAGTGGAGGCCAATTCTCTGGATGCTTTCAAGAGAGAACTAGATAAAGCTCTTAAAGATAGCGGAGTCAGGGGGTATGGGGAGAAGGCAGGAACGGGGTACTGATTGTGAATGATCAGCCATGATCACATTGAATGGCGGTGCTGGCTCAAAGGGCCGAATGGCCTACTCCTGCACCTATTGTCTATCTTATTGCTAAACCTGTGGTAAAGAACTCTATTCCTTGGAGCGCAGGAGGATGAGGGGTGATCTTATTAGAGGTGTATAAAATCATGAGGAATAGATCGGGTAGATGCACAGAGTCTCTTGCTCAGAGTAGGTGAATCGAGGACCAGAGGATACAGGTTTAAGTTGAAGGGGAGAAGATGTAATAGGAATCTGAGGGGTAGGAAAATAACTGCAGATGCTGGTTCAAATTGTAGGTAGATACAAAATGCTGGAGTAACTCAACGGGTCAGGCAGCATCTCAGCATAGAAGGAATGGGTGACGTTTCAGTTCGAGACCCTTCTTCAGACTGATGTCAGTGGAGGGGGCAGGACAAAGATAGGATGTAGTAGGAGACAGGAAGACAGTGGGAGAACTGGGAAGGGGGAGGGGAAAGAGAGGGACAGAGGAACTGTCTGAAGTTGGAGAAGTCAATGTTCATACCGCTGGGGTGTAAACTGCCTGTGAAATATGAGATGCTGTTCTTCCAATTTGCGCTGGGCCTCATTCTGACAATGGAGGAGACCCATCTGAGGGGTGACTTTCTCACACAAAGGGTGGTGGGCGTATGGACCAAGCTGCCAGAGGAGGTAGTTGAGGCAGGGACTAGCCCAACCTTTAAGAAACAGGTACATGGATAGGACAGGTTTGGAGGGATATGGGCCAAACGCGGGCAGGTGAAACTAGTGTAGCTGGGACCTGTTGGCTGGTGTGGGCAAGTTGGGCCGAAGGGCCTGTTTCCACGCTGTATTGCTCGATAAAGAAGGCATGTGGTATGCTTGATTTCACAGGTTGGAGCATTGAGTCTTAGGGTCAACTTTATAGGACATTGGTTCGGCCACATTCAGAGTATTGCCTGCAGTTCTGGTCACCCCCATTACAAGGCTCAGGTTAGGGTGCAGCGGAGGTTTATCAGAATATGCATGATTTAGGGTTAAGGTATTAGCTAAAGGGAGAGTTTAGTGTTTTGGTTTGGAGGTACTGCGTGGAAAACAGGCCCTACGGCCCACCGAGTCCATGCCGACCAACATGGACTCGGTGGAATTTAGAAGATTGAGGGGGGGATCTTATAGAAACTTACAAAATTCTTAAGGGGTTGGACAGGCTAGATGTAAGAAGATTGTTCCCGATGTTGGGGAAGTCCAGAACAAGGGGTCACAGTTTAAGGATAAGGGGGAAGTCTTTTAGGACCGAGATGAGAACATTTTTTTTCACACAGAGAGTGGTGAATCTGTGGAATTATCTGCCACAGAAGGTAGTTGAGGCCAGTTCATTGGCTATATTTAAGAGGGAGTTGGATGTGGCTAAAGGGATCAGGGGATATGGAGAGAAGGCAGGTATAGGATACTGAGTTGGATGATCAGCCATGATCATATTGAATGGCTCGAAGGGTCGAATGGCCTACTCCTGCACCTATTTTCTATGTTTCTAACACACTAGTTCTATGTTATCCCAGTTTGACATCCTACACACTAGGGGCAACTTACAGAAGCCAATTAACCTACAAACATGTTTGGAACGTGGGAGGAAACCGGAGCCTCTGGGAAAAACCCACGTGGTCACAAGGAGTACGTACAAACTCCGTACCGACAGCACAGTAGTCAGAATCGAACCCGGGTCTCTGGCGCTGTGAAGCAGCAACTCTACCTCGATGCCATCCAGTTGGGCAGTCTTGGGATGTTTGGAAAAGTTAAATGAAGGGTAAAGTACATACCTGTTCATCGTTGCTTCTGGTTGATCAATGGTGTTTTTGTACAGATACTACCACAACTTCAGGCACATGGATAGGGCAGGTTTAGAGGGAGATGGGCCAAAGGCAGGCAGGCAGGACTAGTGTAGAGGGGACATATTGGTCGGTGTAGGCATGTTGGGCCAAAGGGCATGTTTCCACAATGAATTACTATAATACGCTAGTAAACTGGTGAGGATTTCTCACAAATCTTTTCTGATGGGTTAAAATATTTAAACCTGCTGATGTTATTGGATCCAAGGCAGGTTAAAATTAATATATCCAATTCAAAACTAGTGTATTCTATCAAATTGAATAGAACAAGGACAGCCAGGCATGTGATCTGCTGGTGGGAATTGGTGGGCCCTTTGAGGTTGATAGTGATGCAATCTGCAGCAACATGTGGGGTCTACCCAGGGCAGGAACTTCACCTTGGGATCCAAGATGTACACAAAATGCTGGAGTAACTCAGCGGGTCAGGCAGCATCTCTGGAGAGAAGGAATGGCTGGCGTTTCAGGTGGAGACCCTTCTTCAGATCGTTGAGCTGGAGTCCATGTGTAGGGAAAAAAACTGCAGATGCCGGCTAAAATCGAAGGCAGACACAATGCTGGAGTAACTCAGCGGGTCAGGCAGCATCTCGGAGAGAAAGAATGGGCGACGTTTCGAGTCTTTTATCATTGTTCAACTTCTATCAAGGAGACGTTATACTTCACCCTTGTTAGACCACATTTGGACTAGGCAGTTGCAGCGTGCGACTCATACACAAATAAAAAAAATTCTTCCATCGAACGAGTCCAAAGACTGGCAGCTCGTTTTGTTACATATACCTACGAGAGAGAAGCGAGTGTTACCGATCTTCTCAATTCATTGGGGTGGAACACTCTCCAAGACGGACGTAAAGCCCATCGTTTGACCTGTTTTTACAAAATGTTAAATGGTCAGCTCGACATAGATGACCACATCTACACCAAACCCACACCTATCAGGAGTAGACGAGGCCATTCGATTCAATTTGAGATACCAGCTATCAAGGCAGATGTGTATAGCAATTCAATCTTCCCTCACACAATTAAAGCATGGAATAGTCTTCACCCGACTATAGTTATCCAACCAGACGCAACTAAATTTAAGGCAGTTCTTCTCCAAGAAGCCCTTCTTGCTTAAGTCCATACTCCGCCGCCTCCAGTTTAAATTCCATTTGGAATATTTTGGAGGACAAAGAACCAAGAGTCCCGAAACGTCACCCATTCCGTCTCTCCTGAGATGCTGCCTGACCCGCTGAGTTACTCCAGCATTGTGTGTCTACTCCCGAGCTGGAGTCCATTTTCCAGACACGTCAGAGAAGGGTGGAGTTGCATGGATATTATCGTGTGTCACAGCCCTGGGGTTAATTCCTCGGGGATGGGAGGGCTGACACTAACTGAGGGTAGTCCTCCTTCTTCCTCCTCTTGCGTTTGACGCGGCAGAAGTTATGAAGCTGCTTCTGCTGCTGCTGTCTGTTTGTTGTCGTTCGCCTGTCAGTTGACATGGGGAGGTCAGTTGACATGGGGAGGTCAGGTCGACAACGTGAGCCCCAGGGTAGTCCTGAGGAATCGCAAAGCCCTTGCCCTTGCCCTTTTTAGTTTAGTGATACCGCGCGGAAACAGACCCTTCAGCCCACCGAGTCTGTGCCGAACAGCGATCCCCGCACACTAACACTGTCCCTAAACACACACACACACACACACTATAGAGACAATTCACATTCACAGACACACACTCACAGACTCTCGCACACACACTCAGACACACTCTCACTCGTCCACTCATATACACACACACACACATACTCTCACACACTCACAGACACATAGACTCTCACACACACACTCTCACACACACATTTACAATTTTACCGAAGCCAATTAGCCTACAGACCTGCATGTCTTTGGAGTGTGGGAGGAAACCCATGCAGGTTACGTACAAACTCCGTGCAGACAGCACCCGTAGTCAGGACTTCAGCCTGAAGAATGGTCTCGACCCGAAACGTCACCCATTCCATCTATCTAGAGATGCTGCCTGTCCCGCTGAGTTACTCCAGAACCTTGTGTCGATCTTGAGGAAAGGATGTTGTAGTCGAGGCAGATGGGACTGCAGTCAATGCCGTGTTAGATTACAACAGACAGAATTGCAGTGATGTGTGTTCATCATTAAAAAGCTCGAGGGAGACTGATTGCACCCCTGGGTGCTGGGAGCTGGAGCCTGGTTGCAAACTTGGGCAGACACCGAGACAGACTGTAACTCGGATGTAGCTATGGTAGACTCAGCGGGTCAGGCAGCATCTCTGGAAAGAAGGAACGGGTGACGTTTCGGGTCGAGTCCCTTCTTCAGACTGTGAGTCAAGGGAGAGGGAAACGAGAGATATAGAACAAACTAGACCAAGTGGGCCCGTTGGGCTCGTTCCTCGTTGGGTTTCCATTGCAACCTGGGGAAATCACGTTTTTCCTTTAAAATAAATTGTCTGTTAAAAAATAAAAATAAATCTCAATGGGGGGGGAGTGAGAGTGGGTGAGGAGGGAGGAATGGGGTGGGGGAGGGAAAGAGGAGAGGGAGCCACTGGACACCGTCCTGCCATCTTCTTTCTCCTTCACTGTGGTGCCGTGCTCCTCCAGGGGAGGGGGAGCGCAATTAAAGGCGGTAAAGGGAAGGGGAGAGGATGTGACCGAGGAGCCTTGGACGCAAAGCCTCTCCTGTATTGGTGTAGCAGCCTCAACCCCCTACTCAATCCCCCTTATCCCCACCCCCCCCCTACCCCAACTCTCCCATCTTCCTGACCCCCACTGTTCCCTTCTCCCCCACCACCACCCCCCTCCTCCCCCCCCCCCCCACACTCTCCCTGCGGTCCCCTTCCCCCCACCCCTCCCACCCATCCCCACTCTTCCCTCCCACCCATCCCCACTCTTCCCTCCTACCCACCCACCCAGCCCTCCTCCCAAGTCTCTCTCCCTCCACCACCACTCGCACTCTCCTCCAGCCCCCCATTCCCCACCACCCCCCTTTCCATCTCTCTCCTCTCCCCCAGCCCCTCTCACTCTCGCCCACCCCTCATCCACCACGCCTCACCCACCTTCATCCCCCTCCCACCCCACCCGCATTCTCACTGTCCCCCTCCCCCTCTCCCCTGACACCCACTGTCCCCCTTCCCCCACTCTCTTCCCCCACCACCACCCCCTCCCCGTCCCACTCTCCCTCCCACCCCCACTCTCTGCTCTTCCCAACCTCCCCCACCCCCCTCTTCCTGACCCCCACTGTCCCCCTTCCCCCTCACCACCACCCCCCTCCCCTGCTGTCCCCACCCCTCCTCCTCCTCACCCGCACTCTGCCCTGCTCCCCAGTCCCTCTCCCTCCCACCCCCACTCTCCCCAACCCTTTCCCCACCACCCCCTTTCCCCCCACCCCCTCATTCTCTTCTCTCCCCACCCCCCCCTTTCCACCACTCTCTCCTCCCCAGCCCGACTCTCCCACCACCCCCGCTCCTTTCCTCCCCTCACCCCCACCCTCCCCTCCACTCTCCACACTCGCCGCACCCACATTCTCACTGTCCCCCTCCCCCGTCCCCCACTGTCCCCCTTCCCCCACCCGCACTTCTCTTCCCCTACCACCACCCCCCTTCCCCGCCAATCTCTCCTCCCCAGCCCCACTCTCTCTCCCTATCCCCCCTTTCTCCTCCACCCTCCTCCTCCCCCCCACCTTGACCCCCACCCTCCCCTCCACACTCGCCCCACCCCCATTCTCACTGTTCCCCCATCCCCACACCCTCTCTCCTCTCCCAGCCTCACCCTCCGCCCCTCCCTCCTCTCCACCCCCTCCTCCCCTTTCACTCTGTCCTTCGCCCCACTGTTCCTTCCCCCAACTACCCCCTCTACCCCCACACCCCCGCTGACCCCCTCCCACCACCCCCCTCCCCTGCTGTCCCCACCCTCCTCCTTCTCACCCGCACTCTGCCCTCCTCCCCCAGTCCCACTCTCCCCACCCCTCTTTCCCCCACCCCTCATTCTCTTCTCTCCCCACCCCTCCTTTCACCACTCTCTCCTCCCCAGCCCAACTCTCCCCACCCCGCTCCTCCCCCCACCCCCTCATCCCCACCCTCTCACCCCACCCCCTCCACTCACCCACCCCCATTCTCACTGTCCCCCTCCCCTCCCACTCTCCCCTCTTCCCACACCCCGTCACCCTTCCCCCACCCCCACTCTCTTCCCACCACCACCACACCCCCTTGCCCCACACCTCTCTCCTCCCCCTTTCACTCACTGTCCCCTCCTCCCCATTCTTCCCAGTCCAACACTGTCCCCCACTCTCTTCCCCCCGCCACCACCCTCCCCCACTGTCCCCTCCCCGTCCCACTCTCCAACCACCCCCACTCCCCCCCACCCCTCTTTCCCCACCCCCCCCCTCCCCCCCACCTCCTCCCCCCACCCCCTCACTCTCTCTCTCTCCCCCCCCTCCTTTCCACCACTCTCTCCTCCCCAGCCCGACTCTCCCCCGCCCACCTCCCCCCACCCCCCACTCCCCCCCACCCCACTCTCCCCCCAACCCTCCACCACCCCCCTTTCCCCCACTCCTCCCCCCCACCCCCTCATTCTCTCTCTCCCCCCCCTCCTTTCCACCACTCTCTCCTCCCCAGCCCGACTCTCCCCCGCCCCACGCTCCTCTCCTCCCCCCACCCCCACCCTCTCCACCCACCCCCATTCTCACTGTCCCCCTCCCCTCCCACCCTCCCCCTCTCCCCTAACTCCCACTGTCCCCCTTGCCACCACCATCCACTCTCTCTTCCCCCTACCCCCCTCCCCTGTGTCCCCCCCAGTCCCACTCTCCCTCCCACCCCGACTCTGCTCCTCCACCCTCCCCCCATTCTCTCCTCCCCCCACTCCCAATCCCCACCAATCTCTCTCCACTCCCCTCAGCCCACTCTCACTCTCCCCCACCCCCTCCCTCCTCCACCCCCCACCTTCACCCCCTCCCCTCCACACTCTCCACACTCGCCGCACCCCCATTCTCACTGTCCCCCACCCCTAGTCCCCCCTCCCCCCCACCCGCACTCTTCTCCCCTACCACCACTCCCCCTTCCCCGCCAATCTCTCCTCCCCAGCCCCACTCTCACTCTCCCTATCCCCTTTCTCCTCCACCCCTCCTCCCCCCCACCTTGACCCCCCACCCTGCCACCCTCCACACTCCCCTCCACACTCGCCCCCACCCTCCCCTCCACACTCGCCCCCCACCCTCCCCTCCACACTCGCCCCCCACCCTCCCCTCCACACTCGCCCCCCACCCTCCCCTCCACACTCGCCCCACCCCCATTCTGTTTCCCCCACCCCCACTTCCCCCCACACCCTCTCCTCTCCCAGCCTCACCCTCCTCCACTCCTCCCCTTTCACTCTGTCCCCTTCGCCCACCCACCTTCTCCCTCTTTCCCTCCCCCACTCTTCCCTGACCCCCACTGTTCCTTCCCCCAACCACCCCCTCTACCCCCACTCCCGCTGACCCCCTCCCCACTGTCCCCCTTCCCCCTCACCACCACCCCACTCCCCTGCTGTCCCCACCCCTCCTCCTCCTCACCCGCACTCTGCCACCAGTCCCACTCTCCCCCCTCCCCCCCACTCTCTCCTCACCCACCCACCCCCCTTTCCCCCACTCTCTCCTCCCCCCACCCTTCCTCCACCCACTCGGCCCCCACGTCCACTCCCCTCCGTGGAGCCGTTGGCAGCGAAAGGCACTTACCGAGCGTGCAGGGAGGAGGAGGGAGCCCCGGACTACTCGAGTCGGGCAGCGGAGGTGGGACTACTCGAGGCGGGCCTGCGGGTCTGGGAGAGTGTGGAGGGGGAGAAGCGAAGGGAGAGAGGCGCGGCGGGAGGCGCGCACAAGATGGCGGAGCGTGAGGAGGCCGCCATCTTTAGAAGTCGCGACGGGGCCGTCGGTGGCAGCGGCCGCTGATGGAGGAGAAGAAACTGGGCTTGTGTGCGGTAACGGTGCGGGGGGCGCTGGGCCCGGGCGGGAGGGGGGACTCGAGGACGCCGTGCGTGGGTTGAAGGGACGGAAGGGAAGAATGAGTCCCTTCAACCCACGACCATCAGTCCGACCATCTCCCGCTGCCTCTGCGATGCTGGAGCCGGTCCTCAACCAGCAGCAGCAGCGGTGGGCTGTCGGCGACGGCAGTTGGTGGTGACCGCGTCATCAGGCAGCAGCTGCAGCGCGCGGTGGGCTGTCGGCGACGGCAGTTGGTGGTGACCGCGTCATCAAGCGGCAGCAGCCAGCAGCGCGCGGTGGGCTGTCGGCGACGGCAGTTGGTGGTGACCGCGTCATCAAGCGGCAGCAGCAGCAGCGCGCGGTGGGCTGTCGGCGACGGCAGTTGGTGGAGGCCGCGCCATCAAGCGGCAGCAGCAGCGCGGGGTGGGCTGTCGGCGACGGCAACTGCTCCACCCACATCAAGCGGGAAGTCGGAGCCAAACACGGCACCCCCCCACGTAGGGACCCGGCCCAATCGAGATCGCAAAACAGGGAGGTCGGAGCCAATGTCCGCCGTGGTGAGCGGACCAACGGAACTTCGTGCGGGCGTGGCGAGGAGGGGGAGGGGGAGAGAGGAGGAGGGGGAGGGGGAGGGGGAGAGGAGGGGGAGGGGGAGAGGGAGGGGGAGAGGAGGGGGAGGGGAGAAGGGGGAGAGGAGGAGGAGGGGGAGAGAAGGAGGAAGAGGAGGAGGAGGGGGGAGGGGAGGAGGTCGAGGGGGAGGGGAGGGCAGAAGTAGAGCTCTCGTCACGCCGCATTGACAGGCACTGTCGTCAGTCGAGCGGGAGAGGCGACGGCGACTACATCTCCCGGCGGTCAGCGCTGCCCGACCTGAGTAATGTCAGATGCGGGGACGGGCGGCGGTGCACGTGAGGGAGCGCATTAGTTAAAGTAAAGGTCCGCGGCGGGGGCGGGGGTGTGCGGTAACGTGCTGGGCCCGGGCGGGAGGGGGGGACTCGAGGACTCCGTGGCGTGGATTGAAGGGAAGGATGAGTGGACAACAGTCCGACCATCTCCCTCCTGCTCAGGAGTGTCCCCCGGGTGTGGGAGAGTGAGGAGAGGGGAGGCGGTGATTGCGGGCGGCTGGCTCCGCTAATGGCGTCCATCTTGTTTGTGCGAGTGAGGAGAGGCCGTGCGTGGTGACGTCGGACGCACAGCACGTGGAAAAAATGTGTTTAGAAATGAGAGTTTTCAAGTTTAAAATGTCTGTAACTTAAAACATATACGACCAATTTAAATAATAATTGTTATAAACAGTCACGAGGACAGTGGTGATCAAGGTGGCGCTAACATTGTGGCGCTGTGGTTTACCGTTGTGGCTGCGGGTCCACATGTTATACATATATCTGCATGAATTGTGGGGGAGGGGGGGCAGCGCGAGCTCATCTCACAGGGGCATTGTGACGTCACACGCTGAAGACCTTGAAGAAATCTGTTAGAAATAAAATGTTTTAACTTAAAAAATATACGACCAATTTAAATGAAAATATCATTTCTCACCGGAAAGAAATCTAAAAAGGCAACGATGATAAAGGAAACAGGCCATTGTTAGTTGCTTGCTAGGTGAGAACGAGAACCTGGTGCAGCTTGGGGGGGGGATGGGGGAGGGATGGAGAGAGAGGGAATGCCGGCTACTTGAAGTTAGAGAAATCAGATATTCATACCACTGGGTTACAAGATAGTCATACCACTGGACTGTAAGCTATCCAAGCAAAATATGAGATGCTGTTCCTCCAATTTGAGATTAGCTTCACTTTCACAATGGGGGAGACCTTGGACAGAGAGGTCAGTGTGGGAATTCCCGGAATGGCGGGACTGTCATATGTTGAAAGACTGGAGCGACTAGGCTTGTATACACTGGAATCTAGAAGGATGAGAGGAGATCTTATCGAAACGTATAAGATTATTAAGTGGTTGGACACGTTAGAGGCAGGAAACATGTTCCCAATGTTGGGGGAGTCCAGAACAAGGAGCCACAGTTTAAGAATAAGGGGTAGGCCATTTAGAACTGAGATGAGGAAAAACTTTTTCAGTCAGAGAGTTGTGAATCTGTGGAATTCTCTGCCTCAGAAGGCAGTGGAGGCCAATTCTCTGAATGCATTCAAGAGAGAGCTGGATAGAGCTCTTAAGGATAGCGGAGTCAGGGGAGAAGGCAGGAACAGGGTACTGATTGAGAATGATCAGCCATGATCACATTGAATGGCGGTGCTGGCTCGAAGGGCCGAATGGCATCCTCCTGCACCTATTGTCTATTGAATGGGGATTAAATCGTTTGGCAACCGGGAGATTGGATACCCGGCCACAGTGTTTTGGGAATGGGAGCGGATGAACATAGAAACATAGAAAATAGGTGCAGGAGTAGGCCATTCGGTCCTTCGAGCCTGCACCGCCATTCAATATGATCATGGCTGATCTTCCAGCTCAGTATCCTGTACCTGCCTTCTCTCCATACCCCCTGATCCCTTTAGCCACAAGGGCCACATCTAACTCCCTCTTAAATATAGCCAATGAACTGGCCTCAACTACCTTCTGAAAAGATGGGGAAAGGCCAGAGGAGCAGTGGCAATGGTAGAGTTGGTGCAGATCTGGAGGTGGTGGCGAGCTGCCTTCTTGAACCTCTGCAGTCCTTCAAGTGCACCTACTGTATGTCCCCACCTATTCTGTTCACCCCTCCATCCGGCCCCTCAGCCATTTCTGCTCAAGGAATACAAATCCACCGTCTCCAGTCTATAGGGTGGCGCAGCGGTAGAGTTGCTGCCTCACAGCGCCAGAGACCCGGGTTCAATCCTGACTGCGGGTGCTGTCTGTACGGAGTTTGTACGTTCTCCCCGTGACCTGCGTGGGTTTTCTCTGAGATCTTCGGTTTCCTCCCACACTCCAAAGACGTGCAGGTTTGTCTGTTAATTGGCTTGGTATCATTATGAATTGCCCCTAGTGTGTGTAGGATAGTGTGCGTGGGTTTTCTCTGAGATCTTCGGTTTCCTCCCACACTCCAAAGACGTGCAGGTTTGTCTGTTAATTGGCTTGGTATCATTATGAATTGCCCCTAGTGTGTGTAGGATAGTGTTAGTGCGCGGGGATCGCTGGTTGGCGCGGACTCGGTGGGCCGAAGGGCCTGTTTCCACGCTGTATCTCTAAACTAAACTAAATAATAGGTAGACACAAAATGCTGGAGTAACTCAGCGGGACAAGCATCGGGAGAGAAGGAAAAGGTGACGTTTCGGGTCGAGACCCTTCTTCTGTCTCTCCCGAGATGCTGCCTGACCCGCTGAGTTACTCCAGCATTTTGTGCCTACCTTCGATTTAAACCTGCAATAAATCTGCCGTTTTTTTCCTAAACGAAATAAAGGTTTTTCCAATAATATTTTTAGGGGAATATTGGAAAAACAATTGTAAAGTGCAAATGAGATTTAATGAGAGTGGTTATTTTACAAAATGCTGGAGTAACTCAGCAGGTCAGGCAGCATCCCAGGAGAGAAGGAATGGGTGACGTTTCGCGTCGAGACCCTTCTTCAGACTGAAGATTTAATGAGAGTGGGATTAAATCACACAACGGTTGATAACATTTTATGGATCCCCTCTCCACCTATCCTGAAAATCCGTGAGGTAGCATCACTGGAGATGATGGATAGGTGACGTTCCAGGCCAGGACTCTAAACAATATGCTCTGTATTTTTTAATATACTGATAGAAGATAAAGACATTTTGGTAAAGTGTGGGAAATCATGGATTGAATTCAATTGAAGAAATTGAGCTTTTAATATATTAAAACCATAACCATTGGAATAAAACTCCATTACTTAATGAATCTACCCGCCTAGATAATTAAGAAGGAATTCAGAGAACTCTAGGGATGATGGTTTGATTTTAACTTTCTGTCGGCGACTTACAGAGTGAAAGGTGACAGAGGTATCTCAGTTATTCCAGGAAATAGTGACAATGGATCGTGAGGCCGTGTCTGTGTGCGAGGCTGTGTATGTGTCTAAATGTGTGTGCATTCGCGGGTGTGTCTAAGTGTGTGTGAGTATGTATGTGCATGTGTGTGTGTGTCTAAGTGTATGTGTGTGTGTGTAGGAAAATAACTTGGTACAAATCGAAGGTATTACAAAATGCTGGAGTAACTCAGCGGGTCAGGCAGCATCTCTGGAGGGAAGGAATGGGTGACGTTTCGGGTCGAGACCTTTCTTCAGACTCGTGTATCTGTGTGTGTGCGTGTCTAAGTATGTGTGCATGCATGTGTGTCAGTGTATCAAGTGCGTGTGTGTAAGTGTGTGCACGCATGTGTGTCTAAGTGCATGCATGTGTCTAAGTATATGTCTGTGTGTGTGTCTGAGTTTGTGTGTGTAAGTGTAAGTGTGTGTCTGTGTGTCTGCGCATGTGTGTGCTTAAGTGTATGAGTGTGCGTAAGTGTATGTGTGTGTCTAAGTGTGTTAAACGTTGGGATAATCCCTGCCTCAACTACCTCCTCTGGCAGCTTGTTCCAAACAAACACCACCCTCTGTGTGGAAAATGTTACCCGTCAGATTCCTATGAAACTCTGCAGTTTCTTGCGGTCTTGGGCAGAGCTGTTCCCAGACGCAGCTGTGATGCAGCCTGATAGTATGTTGGGATGGTGAAGTCCGACGGTATCCGAATGAAGTGGTCTAGAGTCGAACCCGAGTCTCCAGCGCCGTAGGACAGCAACTCTACCGCAGCGTCACCATGCTGCCACTAGTGATGAATCTTTATTTTGGTTTTACACACTTGCTACTTCTCTTGGTGATCACAACAAACTGAGCTTCGTCCATTTATATGGTGCCCAAGTATATTCCAAGTCTGAATCCTTAAAGTGCTTCAACCATCGATATACTAAAACTCTCGTTTGTTTGTTTGTTTGTTCCTGAACTACAGCCAAAACGGTACACGATAGCGCGACAATTTTAGGCCCACCTTACTCACCGTTGTCCCTTTGGTGTTAATGGAAGAAGTTTCATTGAAATCGGTGTTATATTTTTAATGTTGTCTACATTTTAAAGTTTAAATCTATCTCCTAGGGAGGGAGGTGGAGGGAGTGAGGAGGGTAGATAAGGGGGGTTGAGGAGGATGGAGTGGGGGGAGGGGAAGGGGAGGAGGGTAGATAAGGGGGGTTGAGAGGGATGGAGTGGGGGGAGAGGGAGGGGAGGGGGGAGGAGAGGGTGCTACACCAATGCAGGATAGGTTTTGGCCCAACGGGTCCACTTGGTCTAGTTTGTCTCTAATTCCGTTGCCATTTGAATTAGTCTGATGCTGCAGCCTTCAACTTTTTCATGTCCAGTTTTCCAAAATTTAAATTCAAATTACAGGTTAATTAGCTTTGATAAAATTGTAAATAGTGTGTGGGGTCGTGCTCGTGTACGGGGTGATCGCTGGTCGGTGGGGGCACGGTGGGCCGAAGGTCCAGTTTCCGTGTTGTACCAGTCTGAAGAAGGGCCTCGACCCGAAACGTCACCCATTCATATCATATATATATACAGCGCGGAAACAGGCCTTTTCGGCCCACCAAGTCCGCGCCGCCCAGCGATCCCCGCACACTAACACTATTAACACTATCCTACACACACTAGGGACAATTTTTACATTTACCCAGCCAATTAACCTACATACCTGTACGTCTTTGGAGTGTGGGAGGAAACCGAAGATCTCGGAGAAAACCCACGCAGGTCACGGGGAGAACGTACAAACTCCTTGCAGTACAGCACCCGTAGTCAGGATCGAACCTGAGTCTCCGGCGCTGCATTCACTGTAAAGCAGCAACTCTACCGGGGGGGGGGGGGGGGGGGGGGCGTGTCCAATGTCTGGCTGAGTAGACATAACTTTTCAGCACTCCCGAAAACAAAGCCCTAAACTACCAAAAAAAGACGCACTAAAAGAATTCAAGTACTTTAATTTTAAAGTTAAAAGTATACAGAACGTACTGATGACTCCCAAGAAAGAAATGAAGGGAGCACAGCTGCCACAGAAGCAAAGAAATCCACCAAAGGAATCAAGGAAAAAAAATCGAAGGTAGGCCTACAGCCCCGACGAAGCAGGGGCGTGGATTTGAGGAGCCATCAGCAGGCGGAGAGGCATGGCCCTCCGTTGGCCGAGAGGCTGAAGTTTCGGGAACGAGTGACGAGGAGGGAAGTAGCAGTGGAAGTGGAAACAAGGAAGACGGAGATCAAGAAGATTCAGAGATTAAAATTAAAGCGATGCTTGAAGAAATTATTAACAGGCTCAAGAAAATTGAAGGAGATCAAAAAGTGATGGAAAATGAAGTGAAAGCATTGAGGAGAGATAATAAGGAACTGCATAAGGACAATATGGAAATATATAAGACTTTGAAAAAAATGGAAGAGAATTTTCAAACTGATAAACAGAGTGGTTAATATAGAAATGGAAAATGAAATGTTAAAATCTAGAGTGGAAAAAAATGAAGATATTACTGCTGCAACAATTGAAAGCAAAAAGATCATGGAGAAGTTGGACGCCTTGGAAAACTACAGCAGGAGAAATAATGTTTAAATTGTTGGCTTGCCAGAGGGAGTTGAGGGGGAAGACCCAATCAATTTTTTTCAAGATTGGATAGTGACTAGTCTGGGAATAGATAAACAAGGACCGATGGAAATAGAAAGAGCACATAGGGCTCTAAGACCGAAACCTTCGACTAATCAAAAGCCAAGATCTGTGTTGATTAAATTCTTAAGATACCAAGATAGAGAATTGGTCCTCAAATCAGTCGGGATGAATATAAGACAGGGAAAACCAATAGAGTATGAAGGTACAAAAATAATTTTTTACCCAGATATTAGTAATGTCTTGTTGAGCAGGAAAAAAGAATTTAATAAGGCAAAAAATATTTTATGGAAGAAAGGTTATAAGTTCATTTTACTGCATCCTGCTACTTTGAAGATCATGATCAACATTGGAGAAAATAAATTTTTCAAAGACTTTGTCAGAGCACAAGATTTTGCTGAAGAATTGCCATCGAGAATTGATTAAGAAGATCCATGAATGAATGATTATTAACAAGATCGGTATACTATAGAGGGGATCAATTGTATTAAGGATAGTTAATCTTTAGAAGTACTTGAAATATCGGGGGGGTTGGAGAATATGCATGCTCTACCATAATCATGGGCACAAGTGTGGTGACCACACCTCGTATAATAGAGGGGGGTAATGTTGTTAATCTATTTATTAACAACATTAGAGGGGGGGTTTACTTTTCTATCTTTCTTTTTTCTTTTCTGTTTTTGTACCTGGACGATGGAAGGGAGTACACTGAAATACGGCACAACGTAAATATTGGAAGAGGTATCAAGGTAAGGAAGAAGGGGAAAAAAAATAAAAGAATGAATGGATAATAAATTAAATTTTCTAAGTTATAATGTGAATGGGTTAAATGGACCGATAAAAAGGAAGAGAATTTTAACACAGATGAACAAATTGGAAGTGGATATAGCTTTCTTACAAGAAACACATCTAACGGAAAAAGAACATCAAAAGTTAAAGAGAGACTGGGTAGGAAGTATGGTAGCATCTTCTTTTAATTCAAAAGCAAGAGGGGTTGCTATCCTATTTAAGAAAACGCTACCAATTAAGATACAAAATATTGTAAGTGACCCAGTAGGTAGATTTATAATTGTACATTGTCAAATTTTCTCAGAATTGTGGACTTTAATGAATATATATGCACCAAATACAGATGATGAGAAGTTTGTGCAGGATACTTTTCTAAATCTAGCGGAAGCACATGAAAATATATTGGTAAGGGGAGATTTTAACTTTTGTTTAGATCCAGAAATGGATAGATCATCAAGAACAATGACAAGGACAAGAGCAGCGAAGATAACATTGAACTTAATGGAAAATTTAAATTTAATAGATATTTGGAGGAAAAGCCATCCTAGGGAAAAAGACTACTCCTTCTATTCCAATAGACATGAGACATATTCTAGAATAGATCTATTTTTGATTTCAGCTCAATTAAGGGGAAGAATAATACAAAAAGATTACAAGGCTAGATTGCTATCGGATCATTCACCATTATTAATGAAAATTAAGATGCCAGGTAAAGAACAGTCAGTATATAGATGGAGATTCAACTCTTTACTATTGAAAAGGCAAGACTTTTGCAATTTTATTCGAGGACAAATTCGATTATTTTTGGAAACAAATTTAAATTCAGTTAATGATAAATTCATTATATGGGATGCAATGAAGGCATACTTGAGAGGCCAAATTATAAGCTACTCATCTAAGATAAAGAAAGATTATAGGAAGGAATCTGAAAGATTAGAAAAAGAAATCACCGTATTAGAAAAAGACTTACAGAATGCTTCTTCAGATACAAAAAAAAAACCAACTTGGAAATAAAAAATTTCAGTACAATACTTTACATACTTATAGAACAGAAAAATTAATATTACGAACTAAACAAAGGTATTATGAATTAGGAGAAAGAGCGAATAAGGTATTGGCATGGCAACTGAAAGAAGAACAAATATTAAGAACAATAAATTCAATTAGAACAGATCAAAATACTATTATTTATAAACCTAGAGAAATCAATGAGGTATTTAAGCAATTTTACACTAATCTGTATCATTCTGAATCTGAAAAGGATGAAATTAAGATAAATAATTTCTTATCTAAGATACAATTACCAACAATTTCTAATGAGGAGCAGATGGGACTAAATGCTTCCTTTATTTTGAGAGAAGTGGAGGAAGTACTATATTCTTTACCAAGTAATAAATCACCAGGGGAAGATGGCTTCCCGCCAGAGTTCTATAAAAAATTTAAAGATTTGTTGTTACCAGTATTTATGGAAGTGATACAACAAGCGGAACTTCTACATTACCGGAATCCTTTTCAATGGCAATTATAACTGTAATTCAAAAAAAAAGGAAAGACCCTTCAAAAGCATCGTTGTATAGACCAATATCACTGTTGAATGCAGATTATAAAATAGTTGCCAAGCTTTTGGCAAAGAGACTGGCAGAATTTTTACCTAAGTTGGTTAAAGAGGATCAATCTGGATTTGTCAAAAAAAGGAGAATATCTGATAATGTAGCAAGATTTATAAGTATTTTACATTTAGCACAGAACAGAAAGGAATTAAGCGTAGCAGTTGCTTTAGATGCTGAAAAAGCGTTTGACAGGTTAGAATGGGATTTTTTATTTAAAGTATTAGAGAAGTATGGATTGGGGAATGGTTTCATTAACTGGGTAAAAGCTCTTTATAAACAACCTAAAGCCAAAGTGGTGACAAATGGCCAATCTTCTCAACCATTTAATTTGGAAAGATCTAGCAGACAGGGATGTCCCTTGTCACCAGCTCTATTTGTACTGGCTATTGAACCTCTGGCAGAACTAATAAGATCAGATTCTAACATTAAAGGATTTAAAGTTAATCAGGAAGATCACAAAATTACTTTATTTGCAGATGATTTCTTAATTTGTCTTACTAGACCATTGGAATCCTTAAGAAAATTATATTTCAGATTGGAAGAATACGGGAAAGTATCAGGATATAAAATTAATAAAGATAAAACTGAAATAATGCCTCTTTTTGAAGGCAATTATGATCAATGTAAAAGAGAAAGTCAGTTTAAATGGCAAAAAGAAGGCATTAAGTACTTAGGAGTTAAAGTAGATAATAAGTTAAATAATTTGTATAAATTAAATTATAAACCACTAATAAAAAAAATAGATGAGGACCTGAAGAAATGGATGAATCTTCCAATTACATTGATAGGGAGAGTGAACGGTATTAAGATGAATATTTTTCCGAGGATACAGTATTTATTTTCAACACTGCCTATACCGTTGCCAAATAATTTTTTTCAAGAATTGAACAAAATTGTGAGGAATTTTCTTTGGAAAGGTAAAATGCCAAGAGTGTCTCTGGAAAAATTAACATGGAAATTTGAATTAGGTGGATTGCAATTACCAAATTTTTAAAATTATTATCTGGCAGCACAAATGAGTTTTATTTCATCCTTTTATCAAGAGGGTGGAAAAACAGCATGGGTTAAAATTGAAATGGATAAAATAAAAGAGTTATGTCCAGAAGAATTTATATATAAATGGGAAGCGAAGCTATTAGTTAAGGATAAAGAGTCACCTTTGCTAAAACATTTAATTAATACATTGTTGAAAACAGTTAAAGTTAATGATAAAAGATTTTTTTTAACAGCTAAAACTCCATTAGTAAAAAATAGATTATTGCCGTTTGCTTGGAATAATCAAATACTACAAGTCTGGGAACAGAAGGGTATTAAAAATATAGGAGATTGCTATGAAGGAAATAACTTTTTGACATTTTCTCAATTGAGAAATAAATATCAAATTCCAGGGAATAGTATTTTTTTCTATTATCAATTACAATCTTTTTTAAGGGAAAAGTTAGGTAATTCAATGTCTCTATTTCAGATTAAAGGAATGGAATCCTTGATTCAGGGCAAGGGAATAAAAAAAATTATATCATCAATGTATAAATTATTACAAAAATCTAGTCCAAAGATAGGAATTCAAAAATCAAGACAAAGATGGGAAACAGATCTTAATATTATCATTGATGAACCAAGGTTGGAAAGACTGTGTTTAGATAGTATGAAAAATACTATTAATGTGAGATATAGTTTAGTACAATATAATTTTTTACATCATCTATATTTAACCCCGAAAAAATTAAACAATTTAAAACCAAACTCATCTGAAATTTGTTTTAGATGCAACCAAGACGTGGGTACGTTTTTACACTCTACATGGGCATGTCAGAAGGTAACTCCTTTTTGGAAAGACCTAAAAAAAAAATTGGAACAATTGATGAATAAGATCATACCAATGGATTCAAGGTTGTTTTTATTGGGAGATACAAAAGGAATATTACCAAAGCTAATTTTGAATAAACATCAGGAAAGATTTCTCAAAATAGCAATAGCAGTAGCAAAAAATTGTGTAGCGGTCACTTGGAAAGATCAAAATGAAATAAGATTTGAAAGATGGTATGCAGAAATGCGTAGTTGTATCCCATTAGAAAAAGCAACGTATAATCTGAGAAATGGATATGACTTCTTCTTGAAGGTGTGGAACCCATTCATTTTAAAGCTAGGATTAAGAATTGGAAATATTTAAATTCAGGATTGTTTTGATACCTTTAATAAGAATTTAATAAGAAATTACCCGGAAGTGTCTCCTTCTGGACTCCAGATTTCTTTCTTTCTCTTTTTCTTTTTCTTTTTCCTTCTTTTTAACTGGGGGGTGGGGGGAAGGGGGGGGGTGTGGGAGGGGAAATAATACAGAACAATACGTGTATAATCGAATTTATAATGTAGTTATTATTGCTTACTATCAAATGTAAAATGTATGAGTTCTGTTAAAACTTAAATAAAATTTTAAAAAATTAAAATTTTTAAAAAAGCAGCAACTCTACCGCTGCGCTACCGTGCCATTCCTTCTCTCCCGAGATGCCGCCTGACCCGCTGAGTTACTCCAGCATTTTGTGTCTACCTCCGTGTTGTATCTACCTCTCAAGTCTAAAGCAAAGTCTACATCCACTCGTTAAGACGTTACATGCTTTTTCTGGGAAGATGTGGAAACATATACACAATTATTTACCAAAATAATTAGTGGCATCAGGTGCATTAAGATTCTGGTTTCAATTACTGTAATTAGCGTGAAAACGCAATGATGCCTTCCTGATATTCTCCCTGGTGGGTGATATTGGGTATAAATATAACAGACTGTGAATACAGGGTATTGTCTGCTGTAAACTTCCACCCACTATGCATGGACCTCCAAAGATCTTGTTGTTTGCCATCTACTATCCAGTCATTGCAGCCATTGGCATTCCTGGTAAAGTATTGGCGTTCATTTTCAATCTGTAACGGCCGTGAAATGCTTGCGCTCTCTTTGGTATTATTACTTTCTTTTCATTATAGAATTGTGGCCCGTGTTGCTTGTGCAGATGCCCCAAGAACCTGCATAGAAACAGGCCCTTCGGCCCAACTTGCCCATGCTGACCAAGATGCCCCATCTATGCTTGTAGTACCACTGGCTTACGTTTGGCCCATATCCCTCTCAACCTTTCCCGTCCATATACCAGAGGACGCTGGGTTTAAGGCGAAGGGGAAAAGATATGAATGGGATTCTTGAGGGGTAACTTTTTCCTTCAAAGGGTGGTGGGTGTGTGGAACGAGCTGCCGGAGGAGGTAGTTGAGGCTGGGACTATCCCAACGTTTAAGAAACAGTTAGACAGGTACATGGATAGGACAGGTTTGGAGGGATATGGACCAAGCGCAGGCAGGTGGGACTACTGTAGTTGGGACACGTTGGCCAGTGTGGGCAAGTTGGGCCGTAGGGCCTGTTTCCACACTGTATCACTCTTTGACCCTAATCTTATTATTCTCCCTGTATCATTGATTTATTTTAATTATAAGTTTGTAAGTGATAGGAGAAGAATTAGGCCACTCGGCCCATCAGGTCTACTCCGCCATTCAATCATGGCTGATCTATCTCTCCCTCTCAACCCCTTTCTCCTGCCTTCTCCCCATAACCCCTGACACCCGTACTAATCAAGAATCTATCCATCCATTGACTTGGCCTCCACAGCCTTCTGTGGCAATGAATGCCACAGATTCACCACCCTCTGACTAAAGAAATTCCTCCGCATCTCCTTCCAAAAGGAACGTCCTTTAATTCTGAGGCTATGACTTCTGGTCCTAGACTCTCCCACTAGTGGAAACATCCTCTCCACATCCACCCTGTTGTACAGGGCCCTAGTGAGACCGCACCTGGAGTACTGTGTGCAGTTTTGGTCTCCAAATTTGAGGAAAGACATTCTTGCTATAGGTTCACTAGGTTAATTCCCGGAATGGCGGGACTGTCATATGTTGAAAGACTGGAGCGCCTTGCTTGTATACGCTGGAATTTAGAAGGATGAAAGGGGTTCTTATTGAAACATACAAGATTATTAAGGGGTTGGACATGCTAGAGGCAGGAAACATGTTCCCAATGTTGGGGGAGTCCCGAACCAGGGACCACAGTTTAAGAATAAGGGGTAGGTCATTTAGAACGTAGATGAGGAAAAACTTTTTCACTCAGAGAGTTGTAAATCTGTGGAATTCTGTGGAAGGCAGTGGAGGCCAATTCTCTGGATGCTTTCAAGAGAGAGTTAAATAGAGCTCTTAATGATAGCAGAGTCAGGGGGTATGGGGAGAGGGCAGGAACGGGGTACTGATTGTGAATCATCAGCCATGATCACATTGAATGGCGGTGCTGGCTCGAAGGGCCGAATAGCCTACTCCTGCACCTATTGTCTATTGTCTATCCAGGCCTTTCACTATTCTATATGTTATGCGAAAGTGTGAAAGTGTGGATAAGTTGGGCCGTAGGGCCTGTTTCCACGCTGTATCACTTTATGACTTTGTGCACACTATTACGTACTGCGTTAATGGCATATTCTGTCTCTTTTATATTTTATTTGTCAATAATGCATTTTATCAAAATAAGTGGAACCATTTTCTCTTTGTGACCAAGTAATCATCATTGATTATGATACCGATTATATTATCTATTCTTCTGTTGGTACATCCAACTGAAACAGAAGCAACTGCTATTTTGATGGCACTTGTATGAAGAATTGGGAAAAAAGTGACACCAAATTTATAGGAAGGAGTTTAAAATAGGGCGTGGTGTGTTTACTAGACAGCATTAATGTATTTAAGGTGAAGGGGGGAAAGATTTAATAGGAACCTGAGTGGTAACTTTTTGGTGGGTTGTATGGAACGAGTTGCCGGAGGAGGTAGTTGAGGCAGGGACTATCGCAATGCTTAAGAGACATTCAGACAGGTATGTGGATAATAGACAATAGGTGCAGGAGGAGGCCATTCGGCCCTTCGAGCCAGCACTGCCATTCAATGTGATCATGGCTGATCATTCTCAATCAGTACCCCGTTCCTGCCTTCTCCCCATACCCCCTGACTCCGCTATCCTTAAGAGCTCTATCTAGCTCTCTCTTGAATGCATTCAGAGAATTCGCCTCCACTGCCTTCTGAGGCAGAGAATTCCACAGATTCACAACTCTCTGACTGAAAATGTTCTTCCTCATCTCAGTTCTAAATGGCCTACCCCTTATTCTTAAACTGTGGCCCCTTGTTCTGGACTCCCCCAACATTGGGAACATGTTTCCTGCCTCTAACGTGTCCAACCCCTTAATAATCTTATACGTTTCGATAAGATCTCCTCTCATCCTTCTAAATTCCAGTGGTCCCAGGCTGTCAGATAATGGAGGAACGAGGCCGTTGTTAAATGGGGAAGCATTAAATCAGGTCTTTGCAGAGGCTAGACACAAAATAACTGGAATAACTCAGTGGGTCTCTGGAGAAAAGGAATAGGTGCCGTTTCGGGTCGAGACCCTAGTTCAGATGGCAGTTTCTCAGTTCAGTTTAGTTTATTGCCATGTGTACCGAGGTATAGTCGAAAAACCTTTGTTGCGTGCTAACCAGACAGCAGAAAGGCAATACACGATTACAATCGAGCCGTTTACAGTGTTCAGTACAAGGGAATAACGTTTAGTGCAAGGTAAAGCAAGCAAAGTCCGATCAAGGAAAGTCCGAGGGTCACCAAAGGTTTATATTAAGAAGGGTCTCGACCCAAAACGTCACCCATTCCTTCTCTCCAGAGATGCTGCCTGACCCGCTGAGTTACTCCAGCTTTTTGCGTCTATCTTCGGTTTATATTAACTGATGGTTCAACTGTGTCTCGTCATTAACCCCTTAGTGGACTGGAAAATCATCTGCAATCTATATACTAAACCTCTTGTTTGTTTGTTCCTGAACTACAGCCAAAACAGTACACGATAGCACGACAATTTTAGGCCCACCTTACTCACCGTCGTCCCTTTGGTGCTAATGGAAGTTTCATTGAAATCGGTGTTATATTTTTTAAGTTATTCACATTTTAAAGTTTAAATCTATCTCCTAGGGAGGGGGGGAGGGAGGGAGGGGTAGAAGGGAGGATAAAGGTGGTTGAGGGGAATAGAGTGGGGGGAGGGGAAGGGGGGAGGGAGGGGAGGAGTGGGGAGAAGGGGTGGAGAGGTTTAGGCCCAACGGGTCCACTTGGTCTAGTTCAAACTAAAGACAAAAGTACAACGGTATTAAATCAATGCAAAGTTTTACAGTGGAAGATAACATTCCTGCTGTGGATTTTTGCACAGAGACACACCACACCACTCATATACACATGCACCATGCACACACACACCATGCACACGCACGCACACACACACCACGCGCACACACCACTCCACGCAACGTACATACCACGCACACCTACACACACCACGCACACACAACTTGCACATACATAAAACTCAAACCAGTCACATAAACAGAGCACGCATAATACACACACACTTCGCTCACACACTTCTGCACACACACAAACATAAAACTCACGCCAGTCGCAAACACAGACCACAAATCCTAAGCCACCCACCCCATTCCCACACACACTCACACTCACACCCACACCCACCCCATTCCCACACTGACACACCCACACTCACACCCACACTGACACTCACACCCATGCACTCACACCCACCCACTTACACACTCACACCCACCCACACTTGCACTCACACTCACACCCACACTCACATTGACACTCACACTCGCGAGCATTACCTGGCCACGCTGCCTGTACGCTGGTGTCTTGCAGCTAACGTGGCGGTGATTGTGATCATGTGCCGTCGTCGGTGTGGTCTGTCGGGGTGCATCACCTTCTACCTATTGTCCATGGCGGTGACCGACCTGCTGGTGCTGGTGACGGCGGTGGTTGTGAACCGGGTGCTGGCCATGTACTCCCCGTCCAACGCCCTGGCCCTGGCGCCGCTGTGCAACGCCAACTTCGTGCTGGTGTACGCGGTGCGGGACTGCTCGGTCTGGACCATGGTGGTCTTCACCTTCGACCGCTTCGTGGCCATCTGCTGGCCGAGGCTGAGGGCCACCTACTGCAGGGAGCGGGTGGCAGCCGCGGTGGTGGCCGCGGTCTGCGCTCTGAGCGCAGTCAAGAACGCCTTCAGGTACTTCATCTTTGAGCCACATGTTCCAGGAGAGCCCACGCCGTGCAAAATCAAGCCCGCATTCTACACCTCGCCTGCCTGGGGAGCCTTTGACTGGATCGACAGCATCTTGACCCCCTGCCTGCCCTTCGTGTTCATCCTCCTGCTCAATTTCCTGACCGTCCGGCACATTTTAAGGGCGATTTCGATCCGCAAGAGGCTCAGAGGCAGCGAGAGGGGAGAGCAGGGTCAGAGCGACCCGGAGACCGAGAGCCGCAGGAGGTCCATTGTCCTGCTCCTGAGCATCTCCGGCCTCTTCATCCTCCTGTGGTCCCTGGTGCTCGTCACCTTCCTCTACATCCGCATCGCCAGCGTCACCTACTTCTCCGGCTCCAACTTCGACCAGTCCAATTTCCTCTTGGAGGAGGGTGGCTACATGCTGCAGTTCCTCTGCTCCTGTGTCAACCCCTTCGTCTACGCCGGGACCCAGCAGAGGTTCAGAGACGAGCTGAGACTGGCCTGGAGATACCCACTCTCGCTCGTCGACAAGCTGCGCAAATAAACCAGTTCACAAGGCAAAGAGTGCTGGAGGGAATCAGCAAGAGGCTCAGAGGCAGCGAGAGGGGAGAGGTGCTGGGTGGCACGGTGGTGGCAATAGACAGTAGACAATAAGATCATCCCTCATCCTCCTGCGCTCCAAGGAATAGAGTTCTTTACCACAGGTTTAACAATAAGATAGACAATAGACCACATTGTGGATGATCAGCCATGATCACATTGAATGGTGGTGCTGGCTCGAAGGGCCGAATGGCCTACTCCTGCACCTATAGTCTATTGTCTAATCAGTACCCCGTTCCTGCCCTCTCCCCATACCCCCTGACTCCGCTATCTTTAAGAGCTCTACCTAGCTTTCTCTTGAAAGCATCCAGAGAATTGGCCTCAGAATTCTGAGGCAGAGAATTCCACAGATTCACACCTCTCTGACTGAAAAAGTTTTTCCTCATCTCCGTTCTAAATGGCCTACCCCTTATTCTTAAACTGTGGCCCCTGGTTCTGGACTCCCCCAACATTGGGAACATGCTTCCTGCCTCTAGCGTGTCCATTCCCTTCATAATCATATATGTTTCAATCCTCTCGTCCTTCTAAATTCTAGCGTATGCAAGCCCAGTCGCTCCAGTCTTTCAACATGCTGTCTGTATGGAGTTTGTACGTTCTCCCCGTGACCTGACTGGGTTTTCTCCGACATCTTCGGTTTCCTCCCACACTCCAAAGACCTCAATTGCCTTGTTGTAAGTGTAAATTGTCCCTAGTTTGTGTAGGATAGTGTTAGTGTGCGGGGAAATGATCGCTGGTCGGCGCGGACTCGGTGGGCCGAAGGGCCTGTTTCCGCGCTGTATCTCTAAACTAAACGAAACATAATTCCAACTAATCATAATAAAAAGGAATAATAATTCAACCAAGCATCCCCTCCACAGATGCTGCCTGACCTGTTGAGTTCATAAGACAAGTTTCTTTCCACATTTATAGGGAACAAATAAACTTAGTTTAAAGGACAATTTTGGACAATTTAACTTTCTACCACAGTTCAGTATCATTATCATATCATCATATCATATATATACAGCCGGAAACAGGCCTTTTCGGCCCTCCAAGTCAGTGCCGCCCAGCGATCCCCGCACATTAACATTATCCTACACCCATAAGGGACAATTTTTACATTTACCCAGGCAATTAACCTACATACCTGTACGTCTTTGGAGTGTGGGAGGAAACCGAAGATCTCGGAGAAAACCCACGCAGGTCACGGGGAGAACGTACAAACTCCTTACAGTGCAGCACCCGTAGTCAGGATCGAACCTGAGTCTCAGGCGCTGCATTCGCTGTAAAGCAGCAACTCTACCGCTGCGCTACCGTGCCGCCACGGTACCGAGGTACAGTGAAAAGCTCTTTGTCAGCGGAAAGACAATACATGATTACAATCGAGCCATTTACAGTGTGTGGGCACATGATAAGGGAATAAAGTTTAGTGCAAGGTAAAGCCAGCAAATTCCGATCAAGGATAGTCCGAAGGTCACCAATGAGGTAGATAGTAGTTCAGCACAGCTCTCTAGTTACTGGAAGAGTAATTAAAACTAATAATAATAAAAGGAGTAGTAATTTAAACAAGCACCCCATATTTTAGTTTAAACAACAATATTGGACAATTCAGATTTCCCACGTTCTGCCATGTCTTTAGACTACAGATATACAGGTTGGAAACAGGCCCTTTGTACACTAGCACTATCCTACACACACTGGGGGCAATTTAGAAATGACAGAAGCCAATTAACCTGCACGTCCTTGGAGTGTGGGAGGAAACCGGAGCACCCGGAGGAAACCCACACGGTCACAAGGAGAACATGCAAACTCCGTACAGACAGCACCCGTAGTCAGGATCGAACCTGGGTGCCTGCTGCTGCAAGCGCTGGAAGGCAGCAACACTACCGCTGTGCCACCGTGCACTTACAATTATATTCCTTCTCAGCTTATTAATTGTATGTTTTTTTTGGTTCATGAGATTATTATTCCATATTACTGCACTCGAAGCCCTCCAGCATCTTTTACAAATGACACCCAACTCTTGAATCTATATTGTTTGAGAAAAAATAATTGTAAATAGATACTCAAGAAATGCCATTGAAACCGCATGAGGTGAATGAATCATTGCTCCTTTTTTCATATAAAAAGAATGCTGGAATAATATAAAGAACAGAGCTTCTAATTGTACCCTTGGAGTTTGCTTTAACCTATAAATAATATCAGACTTTCAATGCAGTGTTATTGATAGAGGATATATTTTTAGTTTTAAAAACAAGTGCTGGAGTAACTCAGCAGGTCAGGCAGCACCTCTGGAGAACATGGACAGGTGATGTTTCACAGAGTGCTGGAATAGAAACATAGAAAATAGGTGCAGGAGGAGGCCATTCGGCCCTTCGAGCCTGCACCGCCATTCAATATGATCATGGCTGATCATCCAGCTCAGTAACCTGTACCTGCCTTCTCTCCATACCCCCTGATCCCTTTAGCCACAAGGGCCACATCTAACTCCCTCTTAAATATAGCCAATGAACTGGCCTCAACTACCTTCTGTGGCAGAGAATTCCACAAACTCACCACTCTCTGTGTGAAGAAATGTTTTCTCATCTCGGTCCTAAAAGACTTCCCCCTTATCCTTAAGCTGTGACCCCTGGTTCTGGACTTCCCCAACATCGGGAACAATCTTCCCGCATCAAGCCTCTCCAACCCCTTAAGAATTTCAGGTATCGTTAGGATATATTAGGAAGTTTAATTTTGCCCATTTGGTACGGGTTCAATCCTGACTACAGGCGCTGTCTGTACGGAACTTGTACGTTCTCCCCATGACCTGCGTGGGTTTTCTCCGGGTGCTCCGGTTCCTTCCCACACACCAAAGGCGCGCAGGTTTGTAGGCAGTGAAGAAAGCCAATGGAATGTTGGCCTTCGTAACAAGAGGAGTTGAGTATAGGAGCAAAGAGGTCCTTCTACAGTTGTACTGGGCCCTGGTGAGACCGCACCTGGAGTACTGTGTGCAGTTTTGGTCTCCAAATTTGAGGAAGGATATTCTTGCTATGGAGGGCGTGCAGCGTAGGTTCACTAGGTTAATTCCCGGAATGGCGGGACTGTCGTATGTTGAAAGGCTGGAGCGATTGGGCTTGTATACACTGGAATTTAGAAGGATGAGGGGGGATCTTATTGAAACATATAAGATAATTAGGGGATTGGACACATTAGAGGCAGATAACATGTTCCCAATGTTGGGGGAGTCCAGAACAAGGGGCCACAGTTTGAGAATAAGGGGTAGGCCATTTAGAACGGAGATGAGGAAGAACTTTTTCAGTCAGAGGGTGGTGAAGGTGTGGAATTCTCTGCCTCAGAAGGCAGTGGAGGCCAGTTCGTTGGATGCTTTCAAGAGAGAGCTGGATAGAGCTCTTAAGGATAGCGGAGTGAGGGGGTATGGGGAGAAGGCAGGAACGGGGTACTGATTGAGAGTGATCAGCCATGATCGCATTGAATGGCGGTGCTGGCTCGAAGGGCTGAATGGCCTACTGCTGCACCTATTGTCTATTGTCTATTGTCTATTAATTGGCCTCTGTAAATTGCCCCTGTTAAGTAGGACAGAACTAGTGTATGGGTGAATGCTGGTCGGCATGATCTCAGTGTATGACTTTGATTCTTGGTTGTCTAGTTTTGGAGTAGCATTGATAAATTTATCCCCTACACCATTTTGACTGCTATGTTGAGTTGAGATTCTTATTTTAGTCAAAGGGGTTAGAATCATTTTAACAGTAAAAATGGTCTTGCTTAACTGTAATCTTCAGTTTACACTCTTTGTTTTTATTTCAGATTTTCGACATCTGCTTTAGACTTTGGAGTTACAGCATGGAAACAGGCCCTTCGGCCCAATGAGTCCGTGCCGACCGGTGATCACCCCGTACAACTTACAATTTACAGAAGCCAATCAACTTACAAACCTGCACGTCTTTGGAGTGTGGGACGAAACCGGAGCACCCGGAGAAAACCCACGCGGTCACGGGGAGAACGTATAAACTCTGTACAGACAGCACCCGTGGTCAGGATCGAACCTGGGTCTCTGGCGCTGTAAGGCAGCAACTCTACCACTGCGCCACCGCTTCGTTGAATTATTTTAAATTTACAATTTAAGAGCACCCACGTGCCTATAAAGATATGGTTGAAAGGGTGGGTACACTAACATATTCAAGAACAACTTCTTCCCTATCAGATTTTTGAATGTTCCTCTCATAAGCTAAGGATGAATTTCCAGGATCTTCCTATCTACCTCATTGTGAGCTTGCACTTTTTTTTATTGCACTTTCTCTGCCGATACAACACAATATTCTGCTCTCTGTTACCTTTTTCTTTCTGCACTACCTGAAGTACTGGTTTGATTGTAATCATGTATGGATGATTTTCCTGGATAGCACGCAAAATAAAGGTTTTCATTGTATCTCGGTACACCTGAATAACAAGCTGATACCAAGACCATTACATCTGTAACCCATTGCTTCATCTCACAGTACCAGATTCTTCTTGGCTCCCTCTCTGGCGATGAAGATAAACTGTCTGGATCCAAAGTGTTGCCACATTGGGCGCAGTGGTCGAGCACATTTGTCCCATCCATGTACCCGTCTAACTGTATCTTCAATGTTGGGATAGTCCCTGCCTCAACTATCTCCTCTGGCAGCTTGTTCCATACACCCACCACCTTTGTGTGAAAGATGTACCTCTCAGTTTTCTATTAAATCTTTTCCTCTTCACCTTAAACCTATGTCCTCTGGTCCTCGATTCACCTACTCTGGGCAAGAGACTGTGTGCATCTTTGATCAGCGATACCTGACATGAATGTATATTACCGATGTTCTGTAATTGAGTGTATATTACTGATGTCTAAAGAAGGGTCTCGACCCGAAACGTCACCCATTCTTTCTCTCCTGAGATGCTGCCTGACCCGCTGAGTTACTCCAGCATTTTGTGAGATGAATACCTTCGATTTGTACCAGGATCTGCAGTTATTTTCTTACACTTACTGATGTGCTGTGCTCATTGATCTTGCTTGGCATTGGCAAGTCGGGCGGATGGGCCAGTCCCATGCTCTGACTCTATGAGATTAGTAGAGAGAGGTCACCATGGACTCAGTCTGCTGAAGGGCCTGTTTCTGCGCAGTATGACATAGAAATGTGGCACCATAGAAAATAGGTGCAGGAGTAGGCCATTCAGTCCTTCGAGCCAGCACCGCCATTCAATATGATCATGGCTGATCATCCAAATTCAATGCCCCATTCCTGCTTTCTCCCCATATCCCTTTATTCCATTAGCCCCAACAGCTATATCTAACTCTCTCTTGAATACATGACTCTGATATGGACTTTAGGTAACGTCATTCCAACCCCATATTCTAGGTTTATATTTCACCCACCCTCTGCGAATTTCAGATTTAATTTGAACTTTCTAATTTGCACACGAGGGATTTAACTGGCATGTTGCAATCTGTTCATATATTTCTATTTTAAAAACTTAATGATTTAGGCAGTTTTGCAATCTGGATACCTCCTGGGAGATCGGCAGTGTATAAATGAAACGCTCGGGGAAGATGTGAACTACCGGCGGTCGACATGCATATCCCAGTTCAGTTCGCGGCGAAGGTCTGGTATACAGTCATTGCTTTTATTGGTGTGCCTGGTAAGTGCTTCTCAGTGAGTCTGTGGGTGTGAGCACAGCTGTGGTGGGATTTAAAAGACTTTCTTTTGTCTGAACTTTACATGGATAGGGCAGGTTTGGAGGGCTATGGTCCAAAATTTAGATGGATGAGAGGGGATCCTAAAGGATTGGACAGGCGAGATGCAGGAAACATGTTCCCCATGTTGGGGGAGTCCAGAACCAAGCAATCACAGTTTAAGAATAAGGGGTAGGCCATTTAGGACTGAGATGAGGAAAAAATGTTTCAGCCAGAGAGTTGTGAATCTGTGGAATTCTCTGCCACCGAAGGCAGTGGAGGCCAATTCGCTGGATGTTTTCAGGAGAGAGTTAGGTTTAGCTCTTAGGGCTAACGGAATCAAGTGATATGGGGAAAAAGCAGGAACGGGGTACTGATTTTGGATGATCAGCCATGATCATATTGAATGGCGGTTCTGGCTCGAAGGGCCGAATGGTCTACTCCTGAACCTATTTTCTTTGTTTCATAGTCTAACGCAGGCAGGTGGGACTAGTGTAGCTGGGAGATGTTGGCCGGTGTGGGCAAGTTGGGCTGATAGGAGCCTGTTTCCACACTGTATTAGTGGCAGCAGAAGGATAGCGTTCATTCTCTCCAGAGATGCTGCCTGACCCGCTGAGTTACTCCAGCATTTTGTGTCTATTAATGGGTGGCATCACAGCTTGGTTTGGGAACAGCTCTGCCCAAGACTGCGAAAGGTTGCAGAGAGCTGTAGATGTCGCTCAGCCCATCACCCAACCTCCCCAACGTTAACTCCATCTCCACTTCACGCCTCCTTGGGAAAGCATCCAGCGTAATCAAAGACTTGTCCCACCCCACTCATTCCTTCTTCTTCCCGCTGAAGTCTGGCAGAAGATACAGAAGCTTGAAAGCGTGCACCACCAGACTCAGGAACAGATTCCTCCCCTCTGTTATCAGGCTTCTGAACGGTCCTTCCATAAGCTGGGGTACTGTCCGATTAATCCCTACCCCATTGGAGACATCTATATACTGAGACTCTTGTTTGTTTATTCCTGAACTTCAGCCAATACGGTGCACGATAGCGTGACAATTTTAGGCCCACCTTACTCACCGTCATCCCGTGATCCTATGGAAGAAGTTTCATTGAAATCTGTGTTATATTTTTTAAGTTATTCACATTTTAAAGTTTAAAAAAATGCGCATGCACAGTTGTGGCTCTGTTGATCTGGTACTTACGTAAAATGGCCGCCGGGAGGGAGAGAGGTGGAAGGCACGAGGGGAGTGGGGAGGGGAAGGGGGTAAGGGGGTAGGAGAGGGTGCTGCATCATTGCAGGAGAGGTTTGGGCCCAACGAGTCCACTTGGTCTAGTAGTAAATATTTGTCAAACACAGGTAAATGGGACCAGCTAAGGGATACAGCACAGAAACAGGCCCTTCGGCCCACCGGGTTCGCGCCGCCCAGCGATCCCCGCATATTAACACTATCCTACACCCACTAGGGACAATTTTTACATTTACCCAGCCAATTAACCTACATACCTGTACGTCTTTGGAGTGTGGGAGGAAACCGAAGATCTCGGAGAAAACCCGCGCAGGTCACGGGGAGAACGTACAAACTCCGTACAGACAGCACCCGTAGTCGGGATCGAACCTGAGTCAATATTCATTGATCAGGTTGGTGTCTGCGGATGACATTGACCGTGAGCTGAGCGGGCGTGATGATGTGTAACCTCTCCCTCTCTGCCCTGCTCCACAGTGAATCTGGTGGCGATGGTGATCCTGTCCCGGGGCAGGTGCGGCCTGTCCACCTGCACCACTCTCTACCTGGTTGCCATGGCAGCGGCAGACCTGTTGACCATCCTCACCCAGGTCATTCTGCGGCGCATCAACATCTATTACTTCCCCTGGAATTTCCTGCGCATCTTCCCCGTGTGCCGGGTGCTGTACGTCCTCCGGCACGTCGCCAGGGGCTGCTCTGTCTGGTTCACCGTCACCTTCACCTTTGATCGCTACGTGGCCATTTGCTGCCAGAAGCTGAAGACTAAATATTGCAGCAGGAAAAGCGCGGCGGTGGTTCTGACGGCAACGGGCGCCCTGGTCACCGCTAAGAATATTCCCAAGTACTTCATCCTGAAACCCTGGGTCATCATCGATGGCACTCCTTGGCTGTGCTTCTTCAAGGCGGGCTATTTCTCCGAGCCTGAATGGGTGGGATTTGACTGGTTTGATTCCATTTCAACCCCGTTCCTTCCCTTCAGCTTAATCTTGATATTCAACTTTCTGACGGTCAAGCACATTTTGGTCGCCAGTCGGGTGCGAAAGGTGCTGAGAGGTCAAAGCAGGGGAGACAAGGGTCGCAGGAGAGCCGCAGGAGGTCTATAATCTTGCTCTTCACCCTGTCCGGCAGCTTCATCCTCTTCTGGCTGTTCTACGTTATAGATTCCTTCTTTTATTCCATTGCAGGGATATCAACCAGTGAGTATAACGACTCCCAGTACATCTTCCGTTACATCAGCGTTATGCTGTTGCACTTAAACTGCTGCACCAACACATTTATCTACGCTGTGACTCAGTCCAACTTCAGAGAACAGGTTGTGAGCATGCTAAAGTATCCTGTAACTTCAATGATTCGATTATTTAAAAAATAAAACTGCTGAACTCTTCCCAAGGCTTTTTATACGTGTGTTACAGATAAGAGGGTGACCAGGGAGAAGGTAGGACCACTCAACGATAAAGGAGGGAATTCCATGCTTGGAGTCGGAGGATGTAGGTGAGGTGCTTAACCAGTATGTAATGGAAACTTTCAAACTTTTCTATTAAATTATTGTCTAAGTGCCATGACTACACAGGGAGTCGGAATGATCTGACACAATCCCCATTAGAGCAGATATTCCAGTCGGGTTTTCAGTTTAATTAGTTGTTTATTGAAGTAGTTGTACAAACAAGGAGATGAACTTATTTCACATACAAGTCTTAGCTGGCTGCTCTGTCCCTGGTCTGGTCCCAGGACGCCAGGTCTTTTCCAGGTTTGTTCCACCTTGTTCATCTCACGACTGCCTCCAAGTGTCCAAAATAATATTGCAAGATATATCTAGACAAAATAATGTAATATTTCAACGGTTGCTAGGTGTGAGAGTGGAGGTGACTACCGAAGTTAAAGTGTTGTATTTAAATGCGCGAAGTTTGAAAAATAAAGTGGATGAGCTTGAGGCTCAGTTAGACATTGGCAAGTATGATGTTGTGGGAATCACAGAGACATGGCTACAAGAGGACCAGGGCTGGGAACTGAATACTCTGGGGTACACAACGTATAGAAAAGACAGACAGGTGGGTAGAGGGGGTGGGGTCACTCTGTTGGTAAGGAATGACATAGGGGTGACATAGAATCAGGAGACGTAGAATCAGTATGGATAGAAATGAGGAATTGTAAGGGTAAAAAGACCCTAATGGGAGTTATCTACAGGCCCCCAAACAGTAGCCTCGACATAGGGTGCAAGTTGAATCAGGAGCTAAAATTGGCATGTCACAAATGTAATGCTACGGTGGTTATGGGAGATTTCAACATACAGGTAGACTGGGAAAATCAGGTTGGTAATGGACCCCAGGAAAGAGAGTTTGTGGAGTGCCTCCGAGATGGATTCTTAGAACAGCTTGTACTGGAGCCTACCAGGGAGAAGGCAATTCTGGATTTAGTGTTGTGTAATGAACCTGATCTGATAAGGGGACTCAAGGCAAAAGAGCCATTAGGAGGCAGTGATCACAATATGATGTTTTACTCTACAAATTGAGAGGGAGAAGGGAAAATCGGAAGTGTCAGTATTACAGTATAGCAAAGGGGATTACAGAGGGATGAGGCAGGAGCTGGCAAGAATTGACTGGAAGGAGGCCCTAGCAGGGAAGACGGTGGAACAGCAATGGCAGGTATTCCTGGGAACAATGTAGAAATTGCAGGATCAATTTATCCCAAAGAGGAGGAAAGATTCTAAGGGGAGTAAGAGGCACCCATGGCTGACAAGGGAAGTCAAGGACAGCATAAAAATAAAAGAGAAGAAGTATAACATAGCAAAGAAGAGTGGGAAGCCAGAGGATTGGGACTCTTTTAAAGAGCAACAGAAGATGACTAAGAAGGCAATACGGGGAGAAAAGATGAGGTACGAGGGTAAACTAGCCAATAATATAAAGGAAGATAGTAAAAGTTTTTTTAGGTATGTGAAGAGGAAAAAAATAGTCAAGGCAAATTAGTGGGCAAAATTAGAGCACATGGTATTGGGGGTAGGGTACTGACATGGATAGAAAATTGGTTGACAGACAGAAAGCAAAGAGTGGGGATAAATGGGTCCCTTTCAGAATGGCAGGCAGTGACTAGTGGGGTACCACAAGGTTCGGTGCTGGGACCGCAGCTATTTACAATATATATTAATGACGGATGAAGGGATTAAAAGTACCATTAGCAGATTTTATGATGATATAAAGCTGGGTGGTAGTGTGAACTGTGAGGAAGATGCTATGTGGTTGCAGGGTGACTTGGACAGGTTGTGTGAGTGGACAGATGCATGGCAGATGCAGTTTAATGTGGATAAGTGTGAGGTTATCCACTTTGGTGGTAAGAATGGGAAGGCAGATTATTATCTGAATGGTGTCAAGTTAGGAAAAGGGGTCGTACAACGAGATCTGGGTGTCCTAGTGCATCAGTCACTGAAAGGAAGCATGCAGGTACAGCAGGCAGTGAAGAAAGCCAATGGAATGTTGGCCTTCATAACAAGAGGAGTTGAGTATAGGAGCAAAGAGGTCATTCAGCAGTTGTACAGGGCCCTAGTGAGACCGCACCTGGAGTACTGTGTGCAGTTTTTGTCTCCAAATTTGAGGAAGGATATTCTTGCTATTGAGGGCGTGCAGCGTAGGTTTACTAGGTTAATTCCCGGAATTGCGGGACTGTCATATGTTGAAAGACTGGAGCGGCTAGGCTTGTATACACTGAAATTTAGAAGGATGAGAGGGGATCTTATCTGAAACAGATTATTAAGGGTTGGACACGTTAGAGGCAGGAAACATGTTCCCAATGTTGGGGGAGTCCAGAACCAGCGGCAACAGTTTAAGAGTAAGGGGTAGGCCATTTAGAACGGAAATGAGGAAAAACTTTTTCAGTCAGAGATTGTAAATCTGTGGAATTCTCTGCCTCAGAAGGCAGTGGAGGCCAATTCTCTGAATGCATTCAAGAGAGAGCTAGATAGAGCTCTTAAGGATAGCGAAGTCAAGGGGTATGGGGAGAAGGCAGGAACGGGGTACTAATTGAGAATGATCAGCCATGATCACATTGAATGGTGGTGCTGTCTAAACATAAATGACTCCTACAGAGTATTTTGCATCTGTATTCACTGAGAAGAAGGACTTGAAGGACAGTGAGATCAGTGTGGAGAATACACATATACTACGGCAGCGTGAGATCGAGGAGATGGTGGTGAGGCTCTTGAAGAGCACTAAGGTGGATAGGTCTCCAGGGCCTGATGGAATCTATACTTGATAAACAAGAGTGCAAGGGTCAACATGAAAAAATCCTTCCCTCCAACCGCATCTCTGTCCATGTCTGGCTCAGTCTTATGAGGTCATAAGTTTAGTTTAGTGTAGTTTAGAGAGACAGTGCGGAAACAGGCCCTTCGGCCCACCGAGTCGGTGCCGACCTGCGATCCCTGTACACAAGCACTATCCTACACACACTCGGGACAATTTACAATATTTTACCAAAGCCAATTTACCGACAAACTTGTATGTTTTTGGAGTGTGGGAGGAAACCGGAGCCCCCGGAGAAAACCCACGCAGGTTACGGGGAGAACGTACAAACCCCATACAGACAGCGCCCATGGTCAGTATCGAACCCGGGTCACAAGCGTATGTGGCAGCAACTCTACCGCTGCGCCACCTGGTGTTGATAAGCCAAAGGAGCAGACTTAGGCCATTCGGCCCATCAAGTCTGCTCCTCCATTCAATCACGGCTGATCTAACTTTCCTTCATTCTCCTGCCTTCTCCCAAAAACCTTTGACACCCTTTATAATCGAGAATCTATCAATCTTTGCTTTAAAAATACCCCATGACTTGGCCTCCACAGCCGTCTGTGGTTATTAATTCCACAGATTCACTGCCCTCTGACTAAAGAAATTCCTCCTCATCTTTCTAAAGGTAAGTCCTTTTATCCTTGCTTTCTGGTTCTAGACTCTTCCACCAGTGGAAACATCCTCTCCACGTCCACTCTATCCAGGCCTTGCACTATTCCGTAAGTTTCTATGAGGTCCCTCATAACTTTTTAATCTCCAGTGAGTACTGGCCCAGTGTGTCAAATGCATCTCGTACAATAATCCAGTCATCTGCAGGATCATTCTCAGAAGTCAACGTTTAGACTTTAGAGATACTGCCCGGAAACAGGCCCATCAGCCCATCGAGTCAATGCTGACCAGCTTCAACCGGGCACAGTAACACTAACCCACATTAGAGACGATTCACAATTTTACCGAAGCCAATTAGCCCACAAACGTGTATGTCTGTGGAGTGTGGGAGGAGACCAGAGAACCCGGGAAAAACCCATGCAGTCATAGGGGGAACGTACAAACTCCGTACAGAGAACCGGAAGTCAGGGTCGAACCCGGGTCTCTGGCGATGTGAGCCAGCAACTCTACCGCTGCGCCACCGTGCTGCCCTCGAATCCTAGTCTTCTTGTGATGATATCAAGAGATGAATAGACCCAGGCGCAGAAAAGGCACAGGAGTAAACTCACTGGAATCCGCAACTCTTCAATCCATTTGTCTCAACGCCCTCTGACTTATCCTATCTGGCCTTTGTCTAACTATCTGCCAGGGTGACACCCCCCTCCCCTCCCCCCCCCCTCACCTGTGTCCATCTATTCCCTGCCAGGCTCCCTCTCCCCCTCCTCTCTTCCAGCATTCTCCCCCCCACTGCCCACTACAATCAGTCTCAAGAAGGGTCTCGATCCAAAAGGTCCCCTTTCTACTTTGGTATCCACGAGCCTGCCTAAATGTCTGTTCAACTATAATTGGACCCACCTCTACCATCCTCTTCTAGACTCTTGTTCCATATTACCTGTAGATTAGTGTAATGGTGTCATCATGTTTGCAGGCCGGTTGTGAACTATCCGGACTATGTTTAACTTTCCTCCAGTTTGTCATCGATTGTTATACATGATGTGTTTAGTTTATGGGTCTGTATCGCTGTTGATTCTTTAAGAGGGGGTCTCGACCCGAAACGTCGCCCATTCCTTCTCTCCTGAGATGCTGCCTGACCCGCTGAGTAACTCCAGCATTTTGTGAATAAATACCTCAGATTTGTACCAGCATCTGCAGTTATTTTCTTACACTTTAAGAGGGGGGATATAGATTAGTGTAATGGATTCACTCATGTTACGCTTCATGCTTTTGTAGTTACGCCCCATTAGCTTTTGAGTGACCACTGCTTGCGAGATTCGAGTTAGTGTAAGTGGAACGTGCAGGCGTGAGGTCGTGCTTGCTATGTAGTTAATAAAGTCTTTGGATCGTTATCCATGTGTAAGGGTTCTGTTATTATACGGTCACCACGACAATACCAGCCATCTGTGTGACAAAGTTGCCCCTCACAACCCCTTCATATGTTTCCAATCTCATGTTACATCTCTGCCCTCTGGTTGTGGACTCCACTACCCTGGGAAAGACACTGTGACCATTCACCTTGTCGAAGCCCCTCATCATTTTACACACCTGTGCAAGGTCACCAAAGACAAGTCCAGTATTGACATATCAGAAGTTTTGCACCATATGCTCGTTCGGAAATAACTGAGACCCAAGTTTAGGAAGACAGAAAAGCTAGAATTGACTATGATCATATGAAATACAAATGGCCTAGAGAATGTCCTTTTCCATTAAGTGTTCACTTGGCTACGCTGAAAAGTCGAGGTGCAACACCTGTCCCTTTACCTCCCCCCTCAACTCCATCCAAGGACCCAAACAATCTTTCCAGGTGGGACAGAGGTTCACCTGTACCTCCTCCAACCTCATCTATTTTATCCGCTGCTCCAGATGTCAACTTGTCTACATCGGCGAGACCAAACGCAGGCTCGGCGATCGCTTCACTCAACACCTTCGCTCAGTCCACCTTAACCAACCTGATCTCCCGGTGGCTCAGCACTTCAACTCCCCCTCCCACTCCCAGTCTGACCTTTCTGTCATGGGCCTCCTCCAGTGTCATAGTGAGGCCCAGCGCAAATTGGAGGAACAGCACCTCATATTTCGCTAGGGCAACTTACACCCCAGCGGTATGAACATTTGACTTCTCTAACTTTAGATAGCTCCTCTGTCCCTCTCTTCCCCTCCCCCTTCCTAGTTCTCCCACTGTCTTCCTGTCTCCAACTACATCCTTTCTTTTCTCCTGCCCCCCCCGACATCAGTCTGAAGAAGGATCTCGACCCGAAACGTCACCCATTCCTTGTCTCCAGAGGTGCTGCCTGACCCGCTGAGTTACTCCAGCATTTTGTGATACCTTCTGCAGACAGTGGTCATTGTCAAATCCACACCTGACTCCTGAAGAGCGTTTCTGATCTGTCGGACAGGTGTTTGGGGATTTTTCTTTATTATAGAGAGAATTCTTCTGTCATCAGCTGTGGTGGTCTTTCTTGGCCTGCCAGTCCCTTTGCAATTAGTAAGCTCACCAGTGGTCTCTTTCTTCTTAATGATGTTCCAAACAGTTGATTTTGGTAAGCCTAAGGTTTTGGCTGATGTCTCTAACAGTTTTATTCTTGTTTCTCAATCTCATAATGGCTTCTTTGACTTTCATTGGCACAACTTTGGTCCTCATGTTGATAAACAGCAATAAAAGTTTCCAAAGGTGATGGAAAGACTGGAGGAAAGACTAGGTGCTGAGAGCTCCCTTGTACCTGCACGAAGTAAACATTTAAACACACCTGAGCAATTACAAACACCTGTGAAGCCATGTGTCCCAAACATTATGGTGCCCTGAAATGGGGGGACTATGTATAAACACAGCTGTAATTTATACATGGTGAAACCAAAATGTATAAAAACACCCTTTAATAAAATCTGACAATGTGCACTTTAACCATGTGATTTTTTTTTTCTATTACAAATCTCAAATTGTGGAGTACAGAGGCAAATAAATAAATGATGGGTCTTTGTCCAAAACATTATGGAGGGCACTGTATATCTAATCCTCTCTTGGATACATGACTCTGATATGGATTTTAGGTATCAGTCTGAGGAAGGGTCTCGACCCGAAACGTCGCCCATTCCTTCTCTCCTGAGATGCTGCCTGACCTGCTGAGTTACTCCAGCATTTTGTGAATAAATACCTTTGATTTGTACCAGCATCTGCAGTTATTTTCTTACACTACCTCGATTTTAGGTAACGTCATTCCAACCCCTTACCTCATATTCCAGGTTTTACATTTTACCCACCCCTCTGCTAATTTCAGATTTAATTTGAACTTTCTAATTTGTACAAGAGGGATTTAACTTGCATGTTGCAATCTGTTCATATATTTCTATTTAAAAAAATTAATGATTTAGGCAGTGTTGCAATCTCGATACCTCCTGGGAGATCGGCAGTGTATAAATGAAACGCTCGGGGAAGATGTGAACTACCATCGGTCGACATGCATAGCCCAGTTCAGTTCGCGGCGAAGGTCTGGTATACAGTCATTGCGTTTATTGGTGTGCCTGGTAAGTGTCTTCTCAGTGAGTCTGTGGATGTGAGCACAGCCGTGGTGGGATTTTAAAGGCTTTCTTTTGTCTGAACTTTACATGGATCGGGCAGGTTTGGAGGGCTATGGACTAAAATTTAGATGGATGAGAGGGGATCCTACAGAAACATATAAAATTCTTAAGGGATTGGACAGGCGAGATGCAGGAAACATGTTCCCCATGTTGGGGGAGTCCAGAACCAAGGGGCCACAGTTCAAGAATAAGGGGTAGGCCATTTAGGACTGAGATGAGGAAAAAATGTTTCAGCCAGAGAGTTGTGAATCTGTGGAATTTTTTGCCACCGAAGGCAGTGGAGGCCAATTCACTGGATGTTTTCACAAGAAAGTTAGATTAGCTCTTAGGGCTAACGGAATCAAGGGATATGAGGAACAAGCAGGAATGGGGTCCTGAGTTTGGATGATCAGCCATGATCATATTGAATGGCGGTGCTGGCTCGAAGGGCCGAATGGCCTCCTCCTGCAACTATTTTCTATGTTTCATAGTCTAAACACAGGCAGGTGGGACTAGTGTAGCTGAGAGATGTTGGCCGGTGTGGGCAAGTTGGGCTGAAAGGGGCCTGTTCCACACTCTATGACTCTATGAAGATAGACACAAAGTGCTGGAGTAACTCAGCGGGACAGGCAGCATCTCTGGAGAGAAGGAATAGCAACAGAAGGATAGCGTTCCTTCTCTCCTGAGGTGCTGCCTGTCCCGCTGAGTTACTCCAGCATTTTGTGTCTATCTTTGGTGTAAACCAGCATCTGCAGTTCCTTCCTACACATTTCTGTTAACTGAAGACCTGCTGACCATTGTATTGGTCAGTAATTAGGGAATCAGTATGTTACACTGGAAAGTTCAATGATTCAATAATACTTTATTGTCACATGCATCACAGTGAAATTCTTTGCTTTTGCATATAATCTGGTAAACTCATACAGCAGACCTCACCTGGGCAGTACACAAGGACACGGGTTCAATCCTGACTCCAGGCACTGTCCGTACGGAGTTTGTACGTTCTCCCCGTGACCTGCGTGGGTTTTCTCTGAGATCTTCGGTTTCCTCCCACACTCCAAAGACGTGCAGGTTTGGCTTGGTGGAATCGTAAATTGTCCCTCGTTGTTCTGGTGCCGACAATGTTTTTAAAAGGTTCCTCACACAATCCTGAGATTTTTGAATTAGTGATGATGGTCATAATGTATCTGTACACTGTAGATGGTTAGATTGTAATCATGTTTTGTCTTTCTGCTGACTGGCTGGCACGCAACAAAAGCTTTTCACTGTACCTCGGTGCACGTGACAATAAACTAAACTGAAACTGAACTGAATGTGGTTGTAATATGGATTTTAAATCAAGTTTGTTTTAAAACAGATGACATCATTCAGATAGTGAAAGGCTTGCATAGAGTGGATGAGGAGAGGATGTTTCCACTGTTGGGAGAGTCTAGGACGAGAGGCCACAGCCTCAGAATTAAAGGACGTTCCTTTAGGAAGGGGATGAGGAGGAATTTCTTTCGTCAGAGGGTGGTGAATTTGTGGAATTCATTGCCGCAGAAGGCTGTGGAGACCAAGTCAGTGGATATTTTTGAGGCAGAGATAAATTCTTGATTGGGACGGGTGCCAGGGGTTATGGGGAGAAGGCAGGAGAATGGGGTTTGGAGAGAGAGATAGATCGGCCATGATTGAATGGTGGAGTGGACTTGATGGGCCGAATGGTCTAATTCTGCTCCTATCACTTATGATCCCCTTCCTGTTTTGGTTCCACCTATCGTCTGGGATAGACACAAAATGCCGGAGTGATCAACTTCTCCACATCACGGAGGGAAGTATCATGTGTAGGAAACAACTGCAGCTACTGGTTTAAATCAAAGATAGACGCAAAGGGAGGGAGGGGGGAGAGGGGAGGAGGAAGGGAGAGGGAGGAGAGGGGGAGGAGGGAGGGAGGAAGGACAAGGAAGGTTGAGGGGGATGGGGTGGGTGGATGCGGGGAGATGGAAGGGAGGGGGGAGAGGAGGGAGAGGACGGAGGAGGGTGGGAGGATGGGAAGGGAGGGAGGGGGAGGAGGGAGGATAAGGGAAGTTGAGGGGGATGGGGTGGGTGGATGCGGGGAGATGGAAGGGAGGGGGGAGAGGGAGCGGGGAGGAGGGAGAGGGAGAAGGGTGGGGAGGGAGGAGGAGAGAGGGAGGGGAAGGGTGGGGGAGGAGGAGGGGGAGATGGGAGGGTGAGGGTGCAGGAGAGGTTTGGGCCCAACTTGGTGTACTATGTTCTATATTCATTGATCAGGTTTGTGTCTGCGGATGACATTGACCGTGAGCTGAGCGGGCGTGATGATGTGTAACCTCTCCCTCTCTGCCCTGCTCCACAGTGAACCTGGTGGCGATGGCGATCCTGTCCCGGGGCAGGTGCGGCCTGTCCACCTGCACCACTCTCTACCTGGTTGCCATGGCAGCAGCAGACCTGTTGACCATCCTCACCCAGGTCATTTTGTTTCGCATCAACATCTATTACTTCCCCTGGAATTTCCTGCGCATCCTCCCCTTGTGCCGGGTGCTGTACGTCCTCCGGCACGTCGCCAGGGGCTGCTCTGTCTGGTTCACCGTCACCTTCACCTTTGATCGCTACGTGGCCATTTGCTGCCAGAAGCTGAAGACTAAATATTGCAGCAGGAAAAGCGCGGCGGTGGTTCTGACGGCAACGGGCGCCCTGGTCACCGCTAAGAATATTCCCAAGTACTTCATCCTGAAACCCGGGGTCATCATCGATGGCACTCCTTGGCTGTGCTTCATCAAGGCGGGCTATTTCTCCGAGCCTGAATGGGTGGGATTTGACTGGTTTGATTCCATTTCAACCCCATTGCTTCCCTTCTGCTTAATCTTGATGTTCAACTTTCTGACGGTCAAGCACATTTTGGTCGCCAGTCGGGTGCGAAAGGCGCTGAGAGGCCGAAGCAGGGGAGACAAGGGTAGCGACCCCGAGATGGAGAGCCGCAGGAGGTCAATAATCTTGCTCTTCACCCTGTCCGGCAGCTTCATCCTCTTGTGGCTGTTCTACGTTATAGATTCCTTCTATTATTCCATTGCAGGGATATCAACCAGTGAGTATAACGACGCCCAATACATCTTCCGCTACATCAGTGTTATGCTGTTAAACTTAAACTGCTGCACCAACACATTTATCTACGCTGTGACTCAGTCCAACTTCAGAGAACAGGTAGTGAGCATGCTAAAGTATCCTGTAACCTCAATGATTCGATTATTTAGAAAATAAAACTGCTGAACTCTTCGAGAAAACCCACGCAGGTCATGGGGAGAACGTACAAACTCCGTAAAGACGGCGCCCGTAGTCAGGATCGAACCTGAGTCTCCGGCGCTGCATTGCCGTTTGTGAGGATCTTAACCAGTATGTAATGGCAAATTTCAGACTTTTCTATGAAATTATTGTCCAAGTGCCATTAGAGCAGATATTCCAGTCGGGTTTCCAGTTTAATTAGTTGTTTATTGAAGTAGTTGTACAAACAAGGAGAGTTACTTATTTCACATACAAGTCATAGCTGGCTGCTCTGTCCCTGGTCTGGTCCCAGGACTCCAGGTCTTTTCCAGGTTTGTTCCACCCTGTTCATTGCCCTGTTCATCTCACGACCGCCTCCAAGTGTCCAAAATAATATTGCAAGATATATCTAGACAAAATAATAATGTATAATGTATAATCACTGTATAATGCCAACAGTTGCTAGCCTAAACATAAATGGCTCCTACAGAGTATTTTGCATCAGTATTCACTGAGGAGAAGGACTTGAACGACAGTGAGATCAGTGTGGAGAATACACATATACTACGGCAGCTGGTGGTGAGGCTCTTGAAGAGCATTAAGGTGGATAGGTCTCCAGGTCTGATGGAATCTATACTTGATGTGCAAGGGTCAACATGAAAAAATCCTCCCCTCCAACCTGTATCTCTGTCCATGTCTGGCTCAGTCTTATAGACAATAGGGTGCAGGAGGAGGCCATTCGGCCCTTCGAGCCAGCACCACCATTCAATGTGATCATGGCTGATCATTCTCCATCAGTACCCCGTTCCTGCCTTCTCCCCATACCTCCTGACTCCGCTATCCTTAAGAGCTCTATCTAGCTCTCTCTTGAATGCATCCAGAGAATTGGCCTCCACTGCCTTCTGAGGCAGAGAATTCCACAGATATGAGGTCATAAGTTTAGTTTAGTTTAGTTTAGAGAGACAGTGCGGAAACAGGCCCTTCGGCCCACCGAGTCGGTGCCGACCTGCTATCCCTGTACACAAGCACTATCCTACACACACTCGGGACAATTTACAATATTTTACCAAAGCCAATTTACCGACAAACTTGTATGTTTTTGGAGTGTGGGAGGAAACCGGAGCCCCCGGAGAAAACTCACTCTGGTCACGGGGAGAACGTACAAACCCCGTACAGACAGCGCCGGTGGTCAGGATCGAACCCGGGTCACAGGCGTATAAGGCAGCAACTCTACTGCTGCGCCACCTGGTGTTGATAAGCCAAAGGAGCAGACTTAGGCCATTCGGCCCATCAAGTCTGCTCCTCCATTTAATCACGGCTGATCTAACTTTCCTTCATTCTCCTGCCTTCTCCCAAAAGCCTTTGACACCCTTTATAATCGAGAATCTATCAATCTTTGCTTTAAAAATACCCAATGACTTGGCCTCCACAGCCTTCTGTGGTTATGAGTTCCACAGATTCACTGCCCTCTGACTAAAGAAATTCCTCCTCAATTTTCTAAAGGTAAGTCCTTTTATTCTGAGAATATGCTTTCTGGTTTCCGGACTCTTCCACCAGTGGAAACATCCTCTCCGCGTCCACTCTATCCAGGCCTTTCACTATTCCGTAAGTTTCTATGAGGTCCCCCATAACTTTTTAATCTCCAGTGAGTACAGGCCCAGTGTGTCAAATGCATCTCGTACAATAATCCAGTCATCTGTAGGATCATTCTCAAAAGTCAACGCGTAGACTTTAGACTTTAGAGATACTGCCCGGAAACAGGCCCATCAGCCCATCGAGTCAATCCTGACCAGCGTCAACCGGGCACAGTAACACTAACCCACATTAGGGACGGTTCACAGTTTTACCGAAGCCAATTAGCCCACAAACGTGTATGTCTTTGGAGTGTGGGAGGAGACCAGAGAACCCAGGAAAAACCCATGCAGTCATAGGGGGAACGTACAAACTCCGTACAGACAGCACCCGTAGTCGGGATCGAACCCGGGTCTCTGGCGATGTGAGGCATCAACTCTACCGCTGCGCCACCGTGTCGCCCTCAAATCCTAGTCTTGTTGTGACGATATCAAGAGATGAATAGATAACTGGAGATAAATGGGTCTATTGTGGATAGGGTGAGCAGTTTTAAATACTTGGGAGAACGCATCACAGTGGATCTGACGTGGGCAACGCACATTGCCGCACTGGTGGGTAAGGCTAAGCAGCGCCTTTACCACCTTAGACAACTGAGGAAATTCAGAGTGTCTCTGAGGATCCTTCATTGCTTCTACTCTGGGGCTGTAGAGAGCATCCTGTCCGGCAACATTACAGTCTGGTTTGGGAACAGCTCTGCCCAGGACAGGATGGCCCTGCAGAGAGTAGTGCGTTCGGCAGAACGCACCATGGGAACTACACTCGCCCCCCTGCAGGACCTATACATCAGGAGGTGCAGATCCAGAGCAAGCAAGATCATGAGGGACCCCTGCCACCCCAGTAACGGACTGTTCCAGATGCTACGATCAGGCAAACGCCTCCGCTGTCACGCTGTGAAAACGGAGAGGATGAGACGGAGCTTCTTCCCACAGGCCATCAGGACTGTCAACTTTTATAACCCCAGAGACTAATGTTTGTCGACACTAATAGTAACTTATTAACTTTATTTATATGCTGTAACTAATTCTTTTTTGTGCACATCATGTATGTGTATGTGACAAATAAATTTGACTTGACTTGACTTGACCCAGGCGCAGAAAAGGCACAGGAGTAAACTCACTGGAATCCGCAACTCTTCAATCCATTTGTCTCAACGCCCTCTGACTTATCCTATCTGGCCTTTGTCTAACTATCTGCCAGGGTGACACCCCCCTCCCCTCCCCCCCCCCCCCCTTCACCTGTGTCAATCTATTACCTGCCAGGCTCTCTCTCCCCCTCCTCTCTTCCAGCTTTCTCCCCCCCCCCCACTGCCCCACTACAATCAGTCTCAAGAAGGGTCTCGATCCAAAAGGTCCCCTTTCTACTTTCGTATCCACGCGCCTGTCTAAATGTCTTTTCAACTATAATTGGACCCACCTCTACCATCCTCTTCTAGACTCTTGTTCCATATTACCTGTAGATTAGTGTAATGGTGTCATCATGTTTGCAGGCCGGTTGTGAAGTATCCGGACTATGTTTAACTTTCCTCCAGTTTCTCATCGATTGTTATACATGACGTGCTTAGTTTATGGATCTGTATCGCTGTTGATACTTTAAGAGGGGGTCTCGACCCGAAACGTCACCCATTCCTTCTCTCCTGAGATGCTGCCTGACCCGCTGAGTTACTCCAGCATTTTGTGAATAAATACCTCCGATTTGTACCGGCATCTGCAGTTATTTTCTTACACTTTAAGAGGGGGGATATAGATTAGTGTAATGGATTCACTCATGTTACGCTTCATGCTTTTGTAGTTACGCCCCATTAGCTTTTGAGTGACCACTGCTTGCGAGATTCGAGTTAGTGTAAGTGGAACGTGCAGGCGTGAGGTCGTGCTTGCTATGTAGTTAATAAAGTCTTTGGATCGTTATCCAGGTGTTAGGCTTCTGTTATTATACGGTCACCACGACAATACCAGCCATCTGTGTGACAAAGTTGCCCCTCACAACCCCTTCATATGTTTCCAATCTCATGTTACACCTCTGCCCTCTGGTTGTGGACTCCACTACCCTGGGAAAGACACTGTGACCATTCACCTTATCGAAGCCCCTCATCATTTTACACACCTGTTCAAGGTCACCAAAGACAAGTCCAGTATTGACATATCAGAAGTATTGCACCATATGCTAGTTCGGAAATAACTGAGACCCAAGTTTTGGAAGACAGAAAAGCTAGAATTGACTATGATCATATGGAATACAAATGGCCTAGAGAATGTCCTTTTCCATTAAGTGTTCACTTGGCTAAGCTGAAAAGTCGAGGTGCAACACCTGTCCCTTTACCTCCCCCCACAACTCCATCCAAGGACCCAAAGAGTCTTTCCAGGTGAGGCAGAGGTTCACCTGCACCTCCTCCAACCTCATCTATTGTATCCGCTGCTCCAGATGTCAACTTGTCTACATCGGCGAGACCAAACGTAGGCTCGGCGATCGCTTCGCTCAACACCTTCGCTCAGTCCACCTTAACCAACCTGATCTCCCGGTGGCTCAGCACTTCAACTCCCCCTCCCACTCCCAGTCTGACCTTTCTGTCATGGGCCTCCTCCAGTGCCATATTGAGGCCCAGCGCAAATTGGAGGAAGAGCACCTCATATTTCGTTTGGGCAACTTACACCCCAGCGGTATGAACATTGACTTCTCTAACTTTAGATAGCTCCTCTGTCCCTCTCTTCCCCTCCCCTTCCTAGTTCTCCCACTGTCTTCCTGTCTCCAACTACATCCTTTCTTTTCTCCTGCCTCCCCCCCCGACATCAGTCTGAAGAAGGGTCTCGACCCGAAACGTCACTCATTCCTTGTCTCCAGAGATGCTGCCTGACCCGCTGAGTTACTCCAGCATTTTGTGATACCTTCTGCAGACAGTGGTCATTATCAAATCCACACCTGACTCCTGAAGAGTGTTTCTGATCTGTCGGACAGGTGTTTAGGGATTTTTCTTTATTATAGAGAGAATTCTTCTGTCATCGGCTGTGGTGGTCTTCCTTGGCCTGCCAGTCCCTTTGCAATTAGTAAGCTCACCAGTGGTCTCTTTCTTCTTAATGATGTTCCAAACAGGTGATTTTGGTAAGCCTAAGGGTTTGGCTGATGTCTCTAACAGTTTTATTGTTTCTCAATCTCATAATGGCTTCTTTGACTTTCATTGGCACAACTTTGGTCCTCATGTTGATAAACAGCAATAAAAGTTTCCAAAGGTGATGTGTAAAATGTAAAAAATGTAAAATGTAAAAATTGTCCCTAGTGGGTGTAGGATAGTGTTAATGTGCGGGGATCGCTGGGCGGCACGGACTTGGTGGGCCGAAAAGGCCTGTTTCCGGCTGTATATATATGATATATGATATATGATATGATATGAAATACTAGAGGAAAGACTAGGTGCTGAGAGCTCTCTTGTACCTGCACGAAGTAAGCATTTAAACACACCTGAGCAATTACAAACACCTGTGAAGCCATGTGTCCCAAACATTATGGTGCCCTGAAATGGGGGGACTATGTATAAACACAGCTGTAATTTATACATGGTGAAACCAAAATGTATAAAAACACCCTTTAATAAAATCTGACAATGTGCACTTTAACCACATGTGATTTTTTTTTCTATTACAAATCTCAAATTGTGGAGTACAGAGGCAAATAAATAAATGATGGGTCTTTGTCCCAAACATTATGGAGGGCACTGTACATCTAATCCTCTCTTGGATACATGACTCTGATATGGATTTTAGGTATCAGTCTGAGGAAGGGTCTCGACCAGAAACGTCGCCCATTCCATCTATCCTGAGATGCTGTCTGACCTGCTGAGTTACTCCAGCATTTTGTGAATAAATACC
>NC_135993.1:6776062-6805941 GCF_053455715.1 Rhinoraja longicauda
GGGAAGTGGGGGTGGGGGGAACAGTGAGAATGGGGGTGGGGCGAGGGTGGGAGGGGAGGGTGGGGGTCAAGGTGGGGGGAGGAGGAGGGGTGGAGGAGAAAGGGGGGATAGGGAGAGTGGGGCTGGGGAGGAGAGATTGGCGGGGAAGGGGGGTGGTGGTAGGGGAAGAGAGTGCGGGTGGGGGGAAGGGGGACGGTGGGGGAGGGGGACAGTGAGAATGGGGGTGCGGCGAGTGTGGATGGGAGGGAGGGGGTGGGGGAGAGAGTGTGGCTGAGGGGAGTGGAGAAGAGATTGGTGGGGAGGGGGAGTGTGGGGGGAGGAGAGAATGGGGGGGGGGGGGTGGGAGGAGCAGAGAGTGGGGGTGGGAGGGAGAGTGGGACTGGGGGGGACAACAGGGGAGGGGGGTAGGGGGAAGAGAGAGTGGAGGTTGGTGGCAAGGGGGACAGTTGGAGTTGGGGGAGGGTGGGAGGAGCAGAGAGTGGGTGGGAGGGAGAGGGGGACTGGGGAGGGGGACAGTGGGGGAGGGTGGTGGCGGGGGGGAAGAGAGTGGGGGACAGTGTTGGTCTGGGAAGAATGGGGAGGAGGAGACAGTGAAAGGGGGAGGAGAGAGGTGTGGGGGCAAGGGGGTGTGGTGGTGGTGGGAAGAGAGTGGGGGTGGGGTAAGGGTGACAGTGGGGGTGGGTAAGAGGGGAGAGTGGGAGGGGAGGGGGACAGTGAGAATGGGGGTGGGGAGGAGAGGAGCGGGGGTGGGGGAGAGTCGGGCTGGGGAGGAGAGAGTGGTGGAAAGGAGGGGTGGGGGAGAGAAGAGAATGAGGGGGTGGGGGGAGGAGTGGGGGAAAGGGGGTAGTGGGGAAAGAGGGGTGGGGAGAGTGGGACTGGGGGGGAGAGTGGGACTGGGGAGGAGGGCAGAGTGCGGGTGAGGAGGAGGAGGGGCGGGGACAGCAGGGGAGGGTGGTGGTGAGGGGGAAGGGGGACAGTGGGGTCAGGGAAGAGGGGGGTGGGAGAGGTTGGGAAGAGCAGAGAGTGGGGGTGGGAGGGAGAGTGGGACGGGGAGGGGGGTGATGGTGAGGAGCAGAGAGTGGGGTGGGAGGGAAAGGGAACTGGGGAGGGGGACAGTGGGGGAGGGTGGTGGCGGGGGGAGAGAGTGGGTGACAGTGTTGGTCTGGGAAGAATGGGGAGGAGGGGACAATGAGTGAAAGGGGGAGGAGAGAGGTGTGGGGGCAAGGGGGTGTGGTGGTGGTGGGAAGGGGTGGGGGGAAGGGTGACTGGGGGTGGGGAAGAGGGGAGAGTGGGAGGGGAGGGGGACAGTGAGAATGGGGGTGGGTGGAGGGGGTGGGGGTGAGGGTGGGGGGAGGAGAGGAGCGGTGGTGGGGGAGAGTCGGGCTGGGGAGGAGAGAGTGGTGGAAAGGAGGGGTCGGGGAGAGAAGAGAATGAGGGGGTGGGGGGAGAGTGGGGGTGGGAGGGAGAGTGGGACTGGGGAGGAGGGCAGAGTGCGGGTGAGGAGAAGGAGGGGTGGGGAGGGAGGGTGGAGGGGGTCAGCGGGGGTGTGGGGGTAGTTGGGGGAAGGAACAGTGGGGGAGGGAAAGAGGGAGAAGGTGGGTGGGGCGAAGGACAGAGTGAAAGGGGAGGAGGGGGTGGAGAGGAGGGAGGGGCGGAGGGTGAGGCTGGGTGAGGAGAGAGGGTGTGGGGGTGGGGGTAACAGTGAGAATGGGGTGGGGCGAGTGTGGAGGGGAGGGTGGGGGTCAAGGTGGGGGGAAGGAGGAGGAGTGGAGGAGAAAGGGGTGATAGGGAGAGAGAGGGGCTGGGAGGAGAGATTGGCGGGGAAGGGGGGTGGTGGTAGGGGAAGAGAGTGGGGGTGGGGGGAGGGGGACAGTGAGAATGGGGGTGCGGCGAGTGTGGAGGGGAGGGTGGGGGTGGGGGGAGGAGAGGAGCGGGGGTGGGGGGAGGAGAGGAGCGGGGGTGGGGGAGAGTTGGGCTGGGGAGGAGAGAGTGGTGAAAAGGGGGGTGGGGGAGAGAAGAGAATGAGGGGGTGGGGGGAGGAGTGGGGGAAAGGGGGGTGGTGGGGAAAGGTGTGGGGGAGAGTGGGGGTGGGAGGGAGAGTGGGACTGGGGAGGAGGGCAGAGTGCGGGTGAGGAGGGGGCGGGGACAGCAGGGGAGGGTGGTGGTGAGGGGGAAGGGGGACAGTGGGGGTCAGGGAAGAGGGGGGTGGGGGAGGTTGGGAAGAGCAGAGAGTGGGGGTGGGAGGGAGAGTGGGACGGGGAGGGGGGTGGTGGTGAGGGGAAGAGAATGGGGTGGGAGGGAAAAGGGGGGGGAAGGTAGGTGGGTGGGTGGGGAGGGGACAGTGAGAGTGAAAGGGTGCGGGGAGGAGACGGGGTGTGGGGGAAAGGGGGGTGGTGGTGGGGGAAGAGAGTGGGGGAAGGGTGTCAGGGGAGAGGGGGGGGAGGGGGACAGTGAGAATGCGGGTGGGGTGGGAGAGGGATGAAGGTGGGGGAGGCATGGTGGATGAGAGGGGTGGGCGAGAGTGAGGGGCTGGGGGAGAGGAGAGAGTGGGGGAGGGGAGAGTGATGGAAAGGGGGGTGGTGGGGAATGGGGGGCTGGAGGAGAGCGAGTGGTGGTGGGAGGGAGAGAGACTTGGGAGGAGGGCTGGGTGGGTGGGTAGGAGGGAAGAGTGGGGATGGGTAGGAGGGGTGGGGGGATGGGTAGGAGGGGTGGGGGGAAGGGGACCGCAGGGGAGAGTGGGGGGGGGGGGGGGAGGAGGGGGTGGTGGTGGGGGAGAAGGGAACAGTGGGGATCAGGGAAGATGGGAGAGTTGGGGGTAGGGAGGGGGGGGATAAGGGGGATTGAGTAGGGGGTTGAGGCTGCTACACCAATACAGGAGAGGCTTTGCGTCCAAGGCTCCTCGGTCACATCCTCTCCCCTTCCCTGTACCGCCTTTAATTGCGCTCCCCCTCCCCTGGAGGAGCACGGCACCACAGTGAAGGAGAAAGAAGATGGCAGGACGGTGTCAGTGGCTCCCTCTCCTCTTTCCCCTCCCCCACCCCATTCCTCCCTCCTCACCCTCCCCTCCTCTCCCTCCCCCCCATTGAGAATTTAATTAATTTTTTTAACAGACAATTTATTTTAAAGGAAAAACGTGATTTCCCCAGGTTGCAATGGAAACCCTACGAGGAACGGGCCCAACGGGCCCACTTGGTCAAGTTTGCTCTATATCTCTCGTTTCCCTTTCCCTTTCCCTTGACTCACAGTCTGAAGAAGGGACTCGACCCGAAACGTCACCCGTTCCTTCTTTCCAGAGATGCTGCCTGACCCGCTGAGTCTACCATAGCTACATCCGAGTTACAGTCTGTCTCGGTGTCTGCCCAAGTTTGCGACCAGGCTCCAGCTCCCAGCACCCAGGGGTGCAATCAGTCTCCCTCGAGCTTTTTAATGATGAACACACATCACTGCAATTCTGTCTGTTGTAATCTAACACGGCATTGACTGCAGTCCCATCTGCCTCGACTACAACATCCTTTCCTCAAGATCGACACAAGGTTCTGGAGTAACTCAGCGGGACAGGCAGCATCTCTAGATAGATGGAATGGGTGAGGTTTCGGGTCGAGACCATTCTTCAGGTCTGGGAAGAGTGGAGTCCTGACTACAGGTGCTGTCTGCACGGAGTTTGTACGTGACCTGCATAGGTTTCCTCCCACACTCCAAAGACATGCAGGTCTGTAGGCTAATTGGCTTCGGTAAAATTGTAAATGTGTGTGTGTGAGAGTGTGTGTGAGTGTAAGTGTCTGTGTGTGAGAGTGTGTAAGTGTCTGTGTGTGTGAGAATGTGTGTGTATGTGTTTGTGAGAATGTGTGTGAGTGTGTGTGAGTGTATGTGTCTGAGAATGTGTGTGAGAATGTGAGTGAGAGTGTATATGAGTGGACGAGTGAGAGTGTGTGTGTGTGCGAGAGTCTGAGTGTGAGAGTATGTGTGAGTGTGTGTATATGAGTGGACGAGTGAGAGTGTCTTGAGTGTGTGTGTGCGCGCGTGCGCGAGAGTCTGTGAGAGTGTGTGTCTGTGAATTGTCCCTATAGTGTGTGTGTTTAGGGACAGTGTTAGTGTGCGGAGATCGCTGTTCGGCACGGACGAAGGGCCTGTTTCCGCGCGGTATCACTATACTAAAAAGGGCAAGGGCTTTGCGATTCCTCAGGACTACCCTGGCGCTCACGTTGTCGACCTGACCTCCCCGTGGTGAGCCCTGTCAACTGACAGGCGAACGACAACAAACAGACAGCAGCAGCAGAAGCAGCTTCATACCTTCTGCTGCGTCAAACGTAAGAGGAAGCAGAATGAGGACTACCCTCCGTTAGTGTCAGCCCTCCCATCCCCGAGGAATTAACCCCAGGGCTGTGACACACGATAATATCCATGCAACTCCACCCTTCTCTGACGTGTCTGAAAAATGGACTCCAGCTCGGGAGTAGACACACAATGCTGGAGTAACTCAGCGGGTCAGGCAGCATCTTGGGAGAGACGGAATGGGTGACTTTTCGGGACTCTTGGTTCTTTGTCCTCCAAAATATTCCAAATGGAATTTAAACTGGAGGCGGCGGAGTATGGACTTAAGCAAGAAGGGCTTCTTGGAGAAGAACTGCCTTAAATTTAGTTGAGTCTGGTTGAATAAGTATAGTCGGGTGAAGACTATTCCATGCTTTAATTGTGTGAGGGAAGATTGAATTGCTATACACATGTCTTGATAGCTGTATCTCAAATTGAATCGAATGGCCTCGTCTACTCCTGATAGGTGTGGGTTTGGTGTAGATGTGGTCATCTATGTCGAGCTGACCATTTAACATTTTGTAAAAACAGGTCAAACGATGGGCTTTACGTCCGTTTTGGAGAGTGTTCCACCCCAATGAATTGAGAAGATCGGTAACACTCGCTTCTCTCTCGTAGGTATATGTAACAAAACGATCTGCCAGTCTTTGGACTCGTTCGATGGAAGAAATGTTTTAATTTGTGTATGAGTCCCACGCTGCAACTGCCTAGTCCAAATGTGGTCTAACAAGGGTGAAGTATAACGTCACCTTGATAGAAGTTGAACAATGATAAAAGACTCGAAACGTCACCCATTCTTTCTCTCCAGAGATGCTGCCTGACCCGCTGAGTTACTCCAGCATTGTGTGTCTGCCTTCGATTTTAGCCGGCATCTGCAGTTTTTTTCCCTACACATGGACTCCAGCCCAACGATCTGAAGAAGGGTCTCGACACGAAACGTCAGCCATTCCTTCTCTCCAGAGATGCTGCCTGTCCCGCTGAGTTACTCCAGCATTTTGTGTCTATCTTGGATCCCAAGGTGAAGTTCCTGCCCTGGGTAGACCCCACATGTTGCTGCAGATTGCATCACTATCAACCTCAAAGGGCCCACCAATTCCCACCAGCAGATCACACGCCTGGCTGTCCTTGTTCTATTCAATTTGATAGAATACACTAGTTTTGAATTGGATATATTAATTTTAACCTGCCTTGGATCCAATAACATCAGCAGGTTTAAATATTTTAACCCATCAGAAAAGATTTGTGAGAAATCCTCACCAATTTACTAGCGTGTTATAGTAATTCATTGTGGAAACGTGCCCTTCGGCCCAACATGCCTACACCGACCAATATGTCCCCTCTACACTAGTCCTGCCTGCCTGCCTTTGGCCCATCTCCCTCTAAACCTGCCCTATCCATGTGCCTGAAGTTGTGGTAGTACCTGTACAAAAACACCATTGATCAACCAGAAGCAACGATGGACAGGTATGTACTTTACCCTTCATTTAACTTTTCCAAACATCCCAAGACTGCCCAACATCCCAGCGCCAGAGACCCGGGTTCAATCCTGACTACTGTGCTGTCTGTACGCAGTTTGTACGTACTCCTTGTGACCACGTGGGTTTTCCCCAGGGGCTCCGGTTTCCTCCCATGTTCCAAGCATGTTTGTAGGTTAATTGGCTTCTGTAAGTTGCCCCTAGTGTGTAGGATGTCAAACTGGGATAACATAGAACTAGTGTGTTAGAAACATAGAAAATAGGTTCAGGAGTAGGCCATTTGGACCTTCGAACCAGTCAATATGATCATGGCTGATTATCCAACTCAGTATCCTGTACCTGCCTTCTCTCCATACCCCCTGATCCCTTTAGCCACAAGGGCCACATCCAACTCCCTCTTAAATATAGCCAATAAACTGGCCTCAACTACCCTCTGGCAGAGAATTCCACAGATTCACCACCCTCTGTATGAAAAAAAACGTTCTCATCTCAGTCCTAAAAGACTTCCCCCTTATCCTTAAACTGTGACCCCTTGTTCTGGACTTCCCCAACATCGGGAACAATCTTCCTGCATCTAGCCTGTCCAACCCCTTAAGAATTTTGTAAGTTTCTATAAGATCCCCCCCTCAATCTTCTAAATTCCACTGAGTCCATGTTGGTCGGCATGGACTCGGTGGGCCGAAGGGCCTGTTTCCCACGCAGTACCTCCAAACCAAAACACTAAACTCTCCCTTTAGCTTGGGACCACTGGAATTTAGAAGGATGAGAGGAGATCTTATCTAAACGTATTAGATTATTAAGGGGTTGGACACATTAGAGGCAGGAAACATGTTCCCAATGTTGGGGGAGTCCAGAACAAGGGGCCACAGTTTAAGAATAAGGGGTTGGCCATTTAGAACTGAGATGAGGAAAAACTTTTTCATTCAGAGAGTTGTAAATCTGTGGAATTCTCTGCCTCAGAAGGCAGTGGAAGCCAATTCTCTGAATGCATTTAAGAGAGAGCTAGATAGAGCTCTTAAGGATAGCGGAGTCAGGGGGTATGGGGAGAAAGCAGGAACGGGATACTGGTTGAGAATGATCAGCCATGATCACATTGAATGGTGGTGCTGGCTCGAAGGGCCGAATGGCCTCCTCCTGCACCTATTGTCTATTGAAAAAGTGTTTTCTCACCTCAGTTTGGTGAGAAACCTCCCCCTTTATACGACTTACGACTTTTCAAAATACTTTTTGGGCAGATGTATTTATAAGCTGGATCGGGTGCAGAGAAGATTCATGAGGTTGGTGCCAGGACTCGAGGGGCCTGAGCTACAGGGAGAGGTTGAGCAGGCTAGGGCTTCATTCCTTGGAGCGCAGGAGGATGAGGGATGGTCCTATGGAGGTGTGTGACTATGATCTACATGAGAAGAGTAGATAGCGTAAACGCACAAAGTCTTTTGCCCAGATTCGGGGAATCGGGCCCCTTCTTCAGACTGGCAGGTGTGAAGAAAGCTAGTGGGAAGAGATGAGGGGAAGTAAAGGTGATCTTGATTAGAACAGATGTCAGGGGTTATGGGGCGAAGGCAGGGGAATGGGGTTGAGAGGGAAAGGGCGATCTGTCATGATTGAATGGCGGGAGACTCAGAACCCCAGCAGAGACCCAGTGGTTCCTCTCACCCCAGAAGAAGTTAACTAACCTCTGTATCATGGCGATGAAACGAGAGGACGGGACCAGAGTGGCCAGCCGGTACCACAGCAGAGAGGCCACCAGCTGGTTTATGACCAAAGCCCTACCCCGATATGATAACACACCAAGGAGGCCTGACCAGTGCCCCACACGGGCGACGACCTTCGCCTCCAGCTCCTGCCAATTCGCCTGCCAAGCCCCCTCAGTGGGACTCAGGTAGATCCCCAGATAGAGGAGGTGCGTGGTGCTCCACGCAAAAACTGCCATCTCCTCCGGCAGGGAGTCTACCTGCCACTGACCCACCAAGAGCCCAGCACACTACCCCCAGTTGATCCTGGCGGAGGATGCGGCTGAGAACACCCGCTGGCACTCACGCATCCTCCGCAGGTCAACCGGGTCGGTGAACATTAGTAGCACATCGTCGGCGTAGGCCGAGAGAACCACCTCCACCCCCGGCCCCGGCAAAGCCAAACCTGCCAGCCGCCTCCGTAGGAGGCACAGGAATGGCTCCACACAGAGGGAATAAAGCTGGCCGGACATGGGGCATCCCTGACGAACCCCCCTCCCAAAGTGAATGGAAGCCAACAAAGAGCCACTGACCTTGACCAGGCACTCTGCAGCAGCGTATAGGAGCCGGACCCGGGCCACAAAATGGGGTCCGAATCCAAACGCCCGCAGAGTCCCGAGAAGGTAGTCGTGTCCCACCCGGTCAAACGCCTTCTCCTGGTCAAGGGAGAGAAAGGCAACTGACTGACCAGCCCTCTGGCACAGATGGATCAGGTCCCGGACCAGATGGGTATTGTCCTGGATGGACCGGCCCGGGACTGTGTAGGACTGGTCAGGGTGGATCACATGGGACAGCACGGGGCCCAGGCGATTGACCAATGCCCGTGCAAAGACTTTGTAACCCGTACTGAGAAGAGAGACAGGGCGCCAGTTCTTCAAGAGGCGGAGATCGCCCTTCTTGGGCAGCAGGACGACGACTGCCCTGTGCCACGAGAATGGCATCTCCCCCAACACCTTCACATAGTCGCCCCCCAGGACACCCCAGAAGGCTCGAAGAAACTCCACAGTCAGCCCATCCAGCCCCGGAGACTTGCCCCTCCTGAGCTGGTGCAGGGCACCAGTCAACTCCTCCAGAGTTAGGGGATCATCGAGGCGCTCAGCCACCTCTTTGCACACTACGGGTAAGCCCTCCCACAGCACCCCTTGTGCCTCCCCACTAGATGTTCCCTCGGAGAACAGAGTGTCATAGAACGACCAAACTGAGGCACCGATCCTCTCTGGATCCGTGACCGAGGAGCCATCGTCCGCAAGCAACTCGACAAACTGCCTGCGGGCACCTCGGCACTTCTCCAGGGAGAAGAAAAAGGGGGAGGCGCGGTCCAGATCGTGCAACATCTGGACTCGCGAGCTCACATACGCGCCCCGGGACCTCCTCAGCTGCAAGTCCCTCAGTGCCCCTTTCTTCTCCTGGTACTCCTCCCACTCACACGAGTCCCCCTCCGTCTGACCCAGGCGAGACTCCGAGTCGAGCAACTCTCTCAAGCCGTCCGATTTCGGAGTCCTGCCCCTTGGTCGACCCCCTCGTGTAGTCCTGGCAAAACAGACGGACGTAAGCCTTCCCCACATCCCACCACTGCCTTAGGGAAGGGAAGCGCCCCTGCCTTTCCCTCCACTCCTCCCAGAACTGCTTGAATGAATCCCGGAACCGGCGCTCCTCCAGCAGCCGGTTGTTGAAGTGCCAGTACGCAGACCCTGCTCGTGTGCGCGTCGAGATAAAGTCCACTCGCACCAGGCAGTGGTCCGAGCACGACTCCAACCACATGGAGGCTGCCGAGACACAGGACACATAGGCCTTAGACACATATACACGGGCAATACGGGAACCACCCCCGTAAACCTGTACGAGAAGGCGCCGGAGTTGGGATGGAAATTCCTCCAAGCATCTACTAGCTCAAAAGAATCCACCAACTCCCTTAATGTCTTTGCCGCTGCCGGATCGCGCTGAATGCCAGAGCGATCTCTCGCCTCAAGGGTACAATTAAAATCACCCCCCAGGAAAACACAATCCCCCCGATCGATGGTGTTCAACAGCGCGGTCACTTCTTGTGTTAACCGCGTCTGCACAGCGCCGCTCTTGGGGGCGTACACATTAATAAAGTGTAACGGCACGCCATCCAGGCGCATGGCCAGATACAACAACCGGCCTGGTACAATGCACTGCGCCTTGACGATCTCTGGCTGGAAAGATGGGGCCAACAGGAAGGCCACTCCACTCGAAATGGAGGTGAGATGGCTCATGTAGACCCACCCTTCCCACTCCAGGAGCCAGGTGGGCTCGTCACTAACCACAGTGTGTGTTTCCTGCAGGAAGCTCACTGCGTACCTCCCATCCCTCAGCACCGAGAGATGGTGAAACCTACGGAGAGACCTCCTGCCCCCATTAATATTCAGGCTGGCTATAGTGAGCTTCATTTTGAAAGCGCACAAGAACTTTTACCAGCCCCCCGTGACGGAATGGAGCCTCCCCGAGCCCTCTGCCCTTTCTTTAGGGACTTAAAAAGCTCTTGGAGCTGGCGCCGCTCATTTTTCAATACACCTGCCTCGTTCTCCTCCTCCTGAAGGATGGCATAAATGGACTGCAGGGGTACCGTCAGGTCCGACCAGCGGTCAACAGCCAGATCTGCCTTATTCCTCTTCCCTCTGCTGTCCTTCAGAAAGCTCCGGAGTTCCCAGATATCAACAAGCCGACACACGGGGCTGCAGGTGGGACAGTCCATCAACTCACTGTCGCTGGACTCCACGTCCCCCTCCTCCTCCCACTCAATGTCTGTGCCCGAGTCTGGATAGTTCTGACTCCCAGCCGCCTCGCTCACCCCTCCCTGTGAGGTGGGCGGGTCGGCCACATCACCCGGTCCCTCCTCCGTCACCATCCCACCCCCAGGATCAGTGACGGGGGCAGGTCTAACCGTGGCAAGCTGCCTGGTAAATGGCCAGGCTCCTACACACCCCCACCACCCTCTGTAACCGGATTGGGGGCAGTGATGTCGGAGGAAGTCTCCGGGTCGGGCAGTGAGAGGGCACTTCTGGAGTCCGACCGAAGGACCCGATCTGAAACGGCCCTGTCCTTTGCACCCAGGGCACCAGCCCCAGAACCGTCACCCAGAGAGTCCCCATCCCCCACCACCAGGGTAACCACCTCGCTCTGGCCCTCAGGGGGGAGCACAGGCTGGAGACCCACCCCCATGCTCAAGTTCCTCCCCATCAATCTTCCCCTGGTCACCCTCTAAGCCAGCGGATGCAATCCCTGGGGGAACTGCCCCCTCGGGAAGTGTGTCACCACTCTCAGGTGGACCCTGCACTACAGAGGCATCCTCCTGCCCACAGGAAGCGTGCACTGGGTACTCTGCCTCAACAGGGGAGAAACGCCTCCCTTCAGGTCGCCCCTGACCTTCAGGGTCGTTCTCCGTGTCAGAGGACGCACGCCTCCTCCTATTATAACCACTAGGATGCGGTGGTACAGTGAGCTCCATTGCTGAAGCCTGTTCCTCCGCCCCGCCATCTACCTGCTGAACCTCTCCAGCCTTCAGACCCTTAGGGTCCTCAGGCTTCCCTGAGCTAGGCTCAGAGGCGAGCTCGATAATATCTACTGCCGGGGGACCCTCATTAAGGTGACCTTCTGCCTGGCGTCCCGCTTGAAAGTTTTTCTTCTTGTTTTTAACTTTCTTACTCTTCTGTTTCTCCCAGTGCCCCTCATCCACCCCCCACACTGCACCGGCATCCTCCGCCACAGGTACGGGACATGGGGGTGGTGGGGGAATGGAAGTTTGGGGCAAGGGAACAAAGTCATCACGGGCCACCGTGGTAGAACCAGCAGCCCCAGATGGGCCAGCACTGCCTTACTGGGCCACCTTGTTGGAGCTGGCAGCCCGGGGCCTGGGACAATTCCTGCGGAAATGCCCCACCTCTTTGCATGCATGGCAGCGTGCTTGGCCCGTGTTCCAAAACACGCGATAGCAGAATCCTTCCCATTCGACCTCAAAACTCCCCTCCATATCAATCCCCTGTGCCAGCTGTATGTACACGCGGCGATTGAACGTTAATACATGCTGCATCTCGGGATCATGCAACCTATGCAACAGTTTGGTGGGCCCAGACCGCACCTCCCCCAGCTTAGTTACATGTGGGAGCAGGAGCGCGTCCGGAACATAAGGGGGAACGTTGGACAGCATGACCGGCAGCACGGGACGCCCCCATGGGTCCACCGCCATGTAAATCCCAGCCACCGTGATCCCCATTTCCAGTGCGGTAGCCACCGACTGCTCATTCTTTAGGATGACAACAGCCTTCCCACTGACCACCGCGCCTGCGACTATGGCCTCCTTGCCAACAGTCTCCCCCAGTGCGGTTAGCACAGCCTTGAAGGTAATGTTGCCCTGCAAGGTCTCTTTCACCCCAATGTATACGCCCCAACGACTCATGGCCCTTAGTCACGGAGACTGCATAATTCTTGGGGTCCGCCATCTTTAGGGCGTGGAGCAAAACAAAACGTCTCAGTATTTTATATGTCAAAGCAGTCTTTCTGCTATTGCTGCACCTCCACGCATTTGCAGCAGTTTAAAGTCTTGTGAAGGCTTTCCTGGCAAAGCAACAGAAGCAGTCTCTTCCTGATAAGATAGGGAAAAGTCCGTGCCAATCCTCCCGTCGTAGAAAATGGAGCTTCCGGAGGCTTCTTCCCCAGGTCTCGGTCGCCCTCCCGGCTTCAACGAAAATCCAATGCACTTGCCGTACTTACCCGGCACACCTGGACCGGGCAAAGTTGGTGTGGGAGGGAGCTTTCCGATGCTACAGACCACAAACACCGCTCTAGACTCAGCTCCCACCAGTTGAAGTGCAACTTGGCCTTCCGCCAGCCACTGACGCTCCTACGATTTTCAGAAAACATGAACAAATCCTCCCTAATTAGAGGACTCTTTCAACAAAGAGAGTCTCTGCTTTCCGACAGAACTCCAAAAAGCAAATTCTGACTGCTTTCGTTTGTCCTCGCCAAACAAATCCTTCGAAAATAATCAAATCCTCACAGCCAGACACCCACGTCCGATCCTTACCACGGGTGCTGTCTGTACGGGGTTTGTACGTTCTCCCCATGACCTGCGTCAGGCCAAGAAAGACCACCACAGCTGATGACAGAAGAATTCTCTCTATAATAAAGAAAAATCCCCAAACACCTGTCCGACAGATCAGAAACGCTCTTCAGGAGTCAGGTGTGGATTTGACAGTGACCACTGTCTGCAGAAGGTATCACAAAATGCTGGAGTAACTCAGCGGGTCAGGCAGCACCTCTGGAGTTTTTGGGGTTGGGTGGTTTGAGTGCCTGATGCTTTTATTGTTGGACTGTGTTTTTGGGGTTTTTTTTTTTGGGTTGTGTAATTTGAATGCCTGTTTAGCGCTTTTATTGTTGGACTGTGTTTTTGGGGGGTTTGGGGTTGTGTGATTTGAATGCCTATTTAATGCTTTTATTGTTGGACTGTGTTTTTGGGGTTGGGTAATTTGGGTGCCTGTTTAGTGCTTTTATTGTTGGACTGTGTTTTTGGGGGTTTTTTGGGGGTGTAATTTTGATGCTTATTTAATGCTTTTGTTGTTGGACTGTGGGTGATTGAATTAACATTTTGTTCAAGATGGCCGCGCCGTTGTATTTGGCTGCCCGCCACTGTATGTTTCTTTTTTTTTCCTAGTCAGATGTGCAGCACTTTGGTCAACGTGGGTTGTTTTTAAATGTGCTATACAAATAAATTGACTTGACTTGACTTGGAGACAAGGAATGGGTGACGTTTCGGGTCGAGATCCTTCTTCAGACTGATGTCGGGGGGGCAGGAGAAAAGAAAGGATGTAGTTGGAGACAGGAAGACAGTGGGAGAACTGGGAAGGGGGAGGGGAAGAGAGGGACAGAGGAGCTATCTAAAGTTAGAGAAGTCAATGTTCATACCGCTGGGGTGTAAGTTGCCCTAGCGAAATATGAGGTTCTGGTCCTCCAATTTGCGCTGGGCCTCACTATGACACTGGAGGAGGCCCATGACAGAAAGGTCAGACTGGGAGTGGGAGGGGGAGTTGAAGTGCTGAGCCACCGGGAGATCAGGTTGGTTAAGGTGGACTGAGCGAAGGTGTTGAGTGAAGCGATCGCCGAGCCTGCGTTTGGTCTCGCCGATGTAGACAAGTTGACATCTGGAGCAGCGGATACAATAGATGAGGTTGGAGGAGGTACAGGTGAACCTCTGTCTCACCTGGAAAGATTGTTTGGGTCCTTGGATGGAGTTGAGGGGGGAGGTAAAGGGACACGTGTTGCACCTCGACTTTTCAGCGTAGCCAAGTGAACATTTAATGGAAAAGGACATTCTCTAGGCCATTTGTATTTCATATGATCATAGTCAATTCTAGCTTTTCTGTCTTCCAAAACTTGGGTCTCAGTTATTTCCGAACTAGCATATGGTGCAAAACTTCTGATATGTCAATACTGGACTTGTCTTTGGTGACCTTGAACAGGTGTGTAAAATGATGAGGGGCTTCGACAAGGTGAATGGTCACAGTGTCTTTCCCAGGGTAGTGGAGTCCACAACCAGAGGGCAGAGATGTAACATGAGATTGGAAACATATGAAGGGGATGTGAGGGGCAACTTTGTCACACAGATGGCTGGTATTGTCGTGGTGACCGTATAATAACAGAAGCCTTACACCTGGATAACGATCCAAAGACTTTATTAACTACATAGCAAGCACAACCTCACGCCTGCATGTTCCACTTACACTAACTCGAATCTCGCTAGCAGTGGTCACTCAAAAGCTAATGGGGCGTAACTACAAAAGCATGAAGCGTAACATGAGTGAATCCATTACATTAATCTATATCCCCCCTCTTAAAGTGTAAGGAAATAACTGCAGATGTTGGTACAAATCGGAGGTATTTATTCACAAAATGCTGGAGTAACTCAGCGGGTCAGGCAGCATCTCAGGAGAGAAGGAATGGGTGACGTTTCGGGTCGAGACCCCCTCTTAAAGAATCAACAGCGATACAGACCCATAAACTAAGCACGTCATGTATAACAATCGATGACAAACTGGAGGAAAGTTAAACATAGTCCGGATACTTCATAACCGGCCTGCAAACATGAGTGACACCATTGCACTAATCTACAGGTAATATGGAACAACAGTCTAGAAGAGGATGGTAGAGATGGGTCCAATTATAGTTGAAAAGACATTTGGACAGGCGCGTGGATACGAAAGTAGAAAGGGGACCTTTTGGGTCGAGACCCTTCTTGGGACTGATTGTAGTGGGGCAGTGGGGGGGAGAAAGCTGGAAGAGAGGAGGGGGAGAGAGAGCCTGGCATGTAATAGATTGACACAGGTGAAGAGGGGGGGAGGGGAGGGGGGTGTCACCCTGGCAGATAGTTAGACAAAGGCCAGATAGGATAAGTCAGAGGGCGTTGAGACAAATGGATTGAAGAGTTGTGGATTCCAGTGAGTTTACTCCTGTGCCTTTTCTGCGCCTGGGTCTATTCATCTCTTGATATCGTCACAACAAGACTAGGATTTGAGGGCGGCACGGTGGCGCAACGGTAGAGTTGCTGCCTCACATCGCCTGAGACCAGGGTTCGATTCCGACTACGGGTGCTGTCTGTACGGAGTTTGTACATTCCCCCTATGACTGCATGGGTTTTTCCCGGGTTCTCTGGTCTCCTCCCACACTCCACAGACATACACGTTTGTGGGCTAATTGGCTTCGGTAAAATTGTGAATCGTCCCTAATGTGTTACTGTGCCTGGTTGAAGCTGGTCAGCATTGACTCGATGGGCTGATGGGCCTGTTTCCGGGCAGTATCTCTAAAGTCTATGCGTTGACTTCTGAGAATGATCCTGCAGATGACTGGATTACTGTACGAGGTGCATTTGACAGACTGGGCCTGTACTCACTGGAGATTAAAAAGTTATGGGGGACCTCATAGAAACTTACGGAATAGTGAAAGGCCTGGATAGAGTGGACGCGGAGAGGATGTTTCCACTGGTGGAAGAGTCCGGAACCAGAAAGCATATTCTCAGAATAAAAGGACTTACCTTTAGAAAGATGAGGAGGAATTTCATTAGTCAGAGGGCAATGAATCTGTGGAACTCATAACCACAGACGGCTGTGGAGGTCAAGTCATTGGGTATTTTTAAAGCAAAGATTGATAGATTCTCGATTATAAAGGGTGTCAAAGGCTTTTGGGAGAACGCAGGAGAATGAAGGAAAGTTAGATCAGCCGTGATTGAATGGAGGAGCAGACTTGATGGGCCGAACGGCCTAAGTCTGCTCCTTTGGCTTATCAACACCAGGTGGCGCAGCGGTAGAGTTGCTGCCACATACGCCTGTGACCCGGGTTCGATACTGACCATGGGCGCTGTCTGTACGGGGATTGTACGTTCAACCCTTAACCTGCGTGGGTTTTCTCCGGGGCTCCTGTTTCCTCCCACACTCCAAAAACATACAAGTTTGTCGGTAAATTGGCTTTGGTAAAATATTGTAAATTGTCCCGAGTGTGTGTAGGATAGTGCTTGTGTACAGGGATCGCAGGTCGGCACCGACTCAGTGGGCCGAAGGGCCTGTTTCCGCACTGTCTCTCTAAACTAAACTAAACTAAACTACACTAAAAAAACTTATGACCTCATATCTGTGGAATTCTCTGCCTCAGAAGGCAGTGGAGGCCAATTCTCTGAATGCATTCAAGAGAGAGCTGGATAGAGCTCTTAAGGATAGCGGAGTCAGGGGGTATGGGGAGAAGGCAGGAACGGGGTACTGATTGAGAATGATCAGCCATGATCACATTGAATGGTGGTGCTGGCTCGAAGGGCCGAATGGCCTCCTCCTGCACCCTATTGTCTATTGTCTATAAGACTGAGCCAGACATGGACAGAGATGCGGTTGGAGGGGAGGATTTTTTCATGTTGACCCTTGCACATCAAGTATAGATTCCATCAGACCCTGGAGACCTATCCACCTTAATGCTCTTCAAGAGCCTCACCACCATCTCCTCGATCTCACGCTTCCGTAGTATATGTGTATTCTCCACACTAATCTCACTGTCCTTCAAGTCCTCCTCCTCATTGAATACAGATGCAAAACACTCTGTAGGAGCCATTTATGTTTAGGCTAGCAACTGTTGGCATATTATATTATTTTGTCTAGATATATCTTGCAATATCATTTTGGACACTTGGGGGTGGTCGTGAGATGAACAGGGCGATGAACAGGGTGGAACAAACCTGGAAAAGACCTGGAGTCCTGGGACCAGACCAGGGACAGAGCAGCCAGCTAAGACATGTATACGAAATAAGTACAGCCCGGTATGTTCATCTCCTTGTTTGTACAACTACTTCAATAAACAACTAATTAAACTGGAAACCCGACTGGAATATCTGCTCTAATGGGGTTTGTGTCAGATCATTCCGACTCCCTGTGTAGTAACGGCACTTAGACAATAATTTAATAGAAAAGTCTGAAAGTTGCCATCACATACTGGTTAAGCTCCTCACAAACGGCACCGTGGCGCAGCGGTAGAGTTGCTGCCTTCCAGCGAATGCAGCGCCGGAGACTCAGGTTCGAACCTGACTACGGGCGCCGTCTGTATGGAGTTTGTACGTTCTCCCCATGACCTGCGTGGGTTTTCTCCGAGATCTTCGGTTTCCTCCCACACTCCAAAGATGTACAGGTATGTAGGTTAATTGGCTGGGCAAATGTAAAAATTGTCCCGAGTGTGTGTGTAGAATAGTGTTAGTGTGCGGGGATCGCTGGGCGGCATGGACCCAGTGGGCCGAAGGGCTTGTTTCCGCGCTGTATCTCTGTATCTGTATCTGTATCTGTATACATCCTCCGACTCCAAGCATGGAATTCCCTCCTTTAACGTTGAGTGGTCCTACCTTCTCCCTGGTCACCCTCTTATCTGTAACATACGTATAGAAAGCCCTGGACGAGCAAACCCTGCCCTGTCAAAGACACTAGGACCTTGTTCATATTGCACTGTACCATGTCCATGATACATTGTCACCCCAAAGACCGTGTGCTTCCGTGTGTAAACAATGTGAAGTCTCCAATATTCTCAGTAACGAGACACATCACAGACAGTTAGTTATCGATATCAAAACCGTTGATGATCTTTGTTTTGCTCTAGTTTAACTTGTGTTGATTTAACCAGAGACTTGGCCTCGTAGATATTCTGTCGGTGACTCCCTGCGGCTTTCGAAACTCTTCAGGGTCTTGACTTAATCTTTACAATGCTACAGTCGAAACGGTGTGGCTTGCTGCTGTGAATTTACAAATGTATAGGTAACAAAATAGATATTGCTGTCAAGTTGAGGGTTATATAGGTAGCAGGGGGAGATGGGTTCGAATGTCGGCTAAAACTACACTACAAGCAGCCTTGGCAAATCCAAATTTCATATTTATCTTAAAGTCTGTTACAATATAGCAGTGTGTTAATGTTGTGTGTATAATCATTGATGGGTAAGGAATAGGAATAAAAATGAATCAAACTGGATGGTGAGAAATTGTGTTTTTTTAAACTCTGCTGGTCTTAAAGGTCAGATGAAGCACAAACTAATGTTTTTGGTTTCTATCTTTGTTATGGAGCTGACACTTGGTTCTCTGGCATAGGATTGAATTGCCCCTGTATATATAATGCTCTGATCGCCTTCTCAGCAGCAGTGGTATTGAATAAAGCACAATTAAAACGCTTTGAACTAAGGTCTGTCATTTTGACCAGCCAGAGGGGAAATTTGGTCCATATCCTTCCAAGGCTCTCCAATCCATAACATAGAAACATAGAAAATAGATGCAGGAGGAGGCAATTCGGCCCTTTGACCCAGCACCGCCATTCATTGTCATTATGGCTGATCGTCCACAATCAGTAACCCGTGCCCATCTTCTCCCCATATCCCTTGATTCCACTAGCCCCCCACAGCTCTATCTAACTCTCTCCTAAATCCATCCAGTGATTTGGCCTCCACTGCCCTCTGTGGCAGAGAATTCCACAAATTCTCCCATCCCGAGTCTTCTGGCCCAATAAATTGTGCACCTGAACGGAAGAGTTCAGCAGTTTTATTTTTTTAATAATCGAATCATTGAAGTTACAGGATACTTTAGCATGCTCACAATCTGTTCTCTGAAGTTGGACTGAGTCACAGCGTAGATAAATGTGTTGGTGCAGCAGTTTAAGTTTAACAGCATAACGCTGATGTAACGGAAGATGTACTGGGAGTCGTTATACTCACTGGTGGGTATCCCTGCAATGGAATAAAACAAGGAATCTATAACGTAGAACAGCCACAAGAGGATGAAGCTGCCGGACAGGGTGAAGAGCAAGATTATTGACCTCCTGCGGCTCTCCATCTCGGGGTCGCTACCCTTGTCTCCCCTGCTTTGGCCTCTCAGCGCCTTTCGCACCCGACTGGCGACCAAAATGTGCCTGACCGTCAGAAAGTTGAATATCAAGATTAAGCAGAAGGGAAGCAACGGGGTTGAAATGGAATCAAACCAGTCAAATCCCACCCATTCAGGCTCGGAAAAATAGCCCGCCTTGATGAAGCACAGCCAAGGAGTGCCATCGATGATGACCCAGGGTTTCAGGATGAAGTACTTGGGAATATTCTTAGCGGTGACCAGGGCGCCCGTTACCGTCAGAACCACCGCCGCGCTTTTCCTGCTGCAATATTTAGTCTTCAGCTTCTGGCAGCAAATGGCCACGTAGCGATCAAAGGTGAAGGTGACGGTGAACCAGACAGAGCAGCCCCTGGCGACATGCCGGAGGACGTACAGCACCCGGCACACGGGGAAGATGCGCAGGAAATTCCAAGGGAAGTAATAAGTGTTGATGCGAAACAAAATGACCTGGGTGAGGATGGTCAACAGGTCTGCTGCTGCCATGGCAACCAGGTAGAGAGTGGTGCAGGTGGACAGGCCGCACCTGCCCCGGGACAGGATCACCATCGCCACCAGGTTCACTGTGGAGCGGGGCAGAGAGGGAGAGGTTACACATCATCACGCCCGCTCAGCTCACGGTCAATGTCATCCGCAACACCAACCTGATCAATGAATATAGAACATACTACACCAAGTTGGGCCCAAACCTCTCCTGCACCCTCACCCTCCCATCTACCCCTGCTCCTCCCCCACCCTTCCCCTCCCTCTCTCCTCCTCCCTCCCCACCCTTCTCCCTCTCCCTCCTCCCCTCTCCCTCCTCCCCCTCTTCCCCCTCCCTTCCATCTCCCCGCATCTGGCCACCCCATTCTCCTCAACCTCCCTCCTCCCCCTCCCTCCCTTCCCATCCTCCCACCCTCCTCCCTCCTCCCCCACTCCCTCTCCCCCCACCCTTCCACCTCCCCCCTTCCGCCCCATCCCATCCCCCTCAACCTCCCAGATCTTTCCTCCCTCCCCCCTCCCTCCTCCCTCCCTCCCCCTCCCCCCTCCCTCCCTCTCCCCTCCACCTCCCCTCCCCCCTCCCTCCCTTTGCGTCTATCTTTGATTTAAACCAGCAGCTGCAGTTGTTTCCTACACCTCCGTGATGTGGAGAAGTTGATCACTCCGGCATTTTGTGTCTATCCCAGACAATAGGTGGAACCAAAACAGGAAGGGGATCATAAGTGATAGGAGCAGAATTAGACCATTCGGCCCATCAAGTCTACTCCGCCATTCAATCATGGCCGATCTATCTCTCCCTCCAAACCCCATTCTCCTGCCTTCTCCCCATAACCCCTGGCACCCGTCCCAATCAAGAATTTATCTCTGCCTCAAAAATATCCACTGACTTGGCCTCCACAGCCTTCTGCGGCAATGAATTCCACAGATTCACCACCCTCTGACGAAAGAAATTCCTCCTCATCCCCTTCCTAAAGGAATGTCCTTTAATTCTGAGGCTGTGGCCTCTCGTCCTAGACTCTCCCAACAGTGGAAACATCCTCTCCTCGTCCACTCTATGCAAGCCTTTCACGATCTGAATGATGTCATCTGTTTTAAAACAAACTTGATTTAAAATCCATATTACAACCACATTCAGTTCAGTTTCAGTTTAGTTTATTGTCACGTGCACCGAGGTACAGTGAAAAGCTTTTGTTGCGTGCCAGCCAGTCAGCAGAAAGACAAAACATGATTACAATCGAACCATCTACAGTGTACAGATACATTATGAACATCATCACTAATTCAAAAAGTTCAGGATTGTGTGAGTAACTTTTTAAAACATTGTTGGCACCAGAACAACGAGGGACAATTTACGATTCCACCAAGCCAATCAACTACAAACCTGCACGTCTTTGGAGTGTGGGAGGAAACCAAAGATCTCAGAGTAAACCCACGCAGGTCACGGGGAGAACGTACAAACTCCGTACGGACAGTGCCTGGAGTCAGGATTGAACCCGTGTCCTTGTGTACTGCCCAGGTGAGGTCTGCTGTATGAGTTTACCAGATTATATGCAAAAGCAAAGAATTTCACTGTGATGCATGTGACAATAAAGTATTATTGAATCATTGAACTTTCCAGTGTAACATACTGATTCCCTAATTACTGACCAATACAATGGTCAGCAGGTCTTCAGTTAACAGATATGTGTAGGAAGGAACTGCAGATGCTGGTTTACACCAAAGATAGACACAAAATGCTGGAGTAACTCAGCGGGACAGGCAGCACCTCAGGAGAGAAGGAACGCTATCCTTCTGTTGCTATTCCTTCTCTCCAGCGATGCTGCCTGTCCCGCTGAGTTAGTCCAGCACTTTGTGTCTATCTTCATAGAGTCATAGAGTGTGGAACAGGCCCCTTTCAGCCCAACTTCCCCACACCGGCCAACATCTCTCAGCTACACTAGTCCCACCTGCCTGCCTTTAGACTATGAAACATAGAAAATAGGTGCAGGAGGAGGCCATTCGGCCCTTCGAGCCAGCACCGCCATTCAATATGATCATGGCAGATCATCCAAAATCAGGACACCATTCCTGCTTTTTCCTCATATCCCTTGATTCCATTAGCGCTCAGAGCTAAATCTAACTCTCTTGTGAAAACATCCAGTGAATTGGCCTCCACTGCCTTCGGTGGCAGAGAATTCCACAGATTCACAACTCTCTGGCTGAAACATTTTTTCCTCATCTCAGTCCTAAATGGCCTACCCCTTATTCTTAAACTTTGACTCCTTGGTTCTGGACTCCCCCAACATGGGGAACATGTTTCCTGCATCTCGCCTGTCCAATCCCTTAAGAATTCTATATGTTTCTGTAGGATCCCCTCTCATCCATCTAAATTTTGGACCATATCCCTCCAAACCTGCCCGATCCATGTAAAGTTCAGACAAAAGAAAGTCTTTAAAATCCCACCACGGCTGTGCTCACATCCACAGACTCACTGAGAAAACACTTACCAGGCACACCAATAAAAGCAATGACTGTATACCAGACCTTCGCCGCGAACTGAACTGGGATATGCATGTCGACCGCTGGTAGTTCACATCTTCCCCGAGCGTTTCATTTATACACTGCCGATCTCCCAGGAGGTATCGAGATTGCAACACTGCCTAAATCATTCATCAAAGAAATATATACATGAACAGATCGCAACATGCAAGTTAAATCCCTCTTGTGCAAATTAGAAAGTTCAAATTAAATCTGAAATTAGCAGAGGGGTGGGTAAAAAGTAAAACCTGGAATATGAGGTAAGGGGTTGGAATGACATTACCTAAAATCCAGGTAGTATAAGAAAATAACTGCAGCTGCTAGTACAAATCAAAGGTATTTATTCACAAAATGCTGGAGTAACTCAGCAGGTCAGGCAGCATCTCAGGAGAGAAGGAATGGGCGACGTTTCGGGTCGAGACCCTTCCTCAGACTGATACCTAAAATCCATATCAGAGTCATGTATCCAAGAGAGGTTTAGATATCCAGTGGCTTCCATAATGTTTGGGACAAAGACCCATCATTTATTTATTTGCCTCTGTACTCCACAATTTGAGATTTGTAATAGAAAAAATCACATGTGGTTAAAGTGCACATTGTCAGATTTTATTAAAGGATATTAAAGCCATTATGAGATTGAGAAACAAGAATAAAACTGTTAGAGACATCAGCCAAAACCTTAGGCTTACCAAAATCAACTGTTTGGAACAACATTAAGAAGAAAGAGACCACTGGTGAGCTTACTAATTGCAAAGGGACTGGCAGGCCAAGGAAGACCTCCACAGCCGATGACAGAAGAATTCTCTCTATAATAAAGAAAAATCCCCAAACACCTGTCCGACAGATCAGAAACGCTCTTCAGGAGTCAGGTGTGGATTTGTCAATGACCACTGTCTGCAGAAGGTATCACAAAATGCTGGAGTAACTCAGCGGGTCAGGCAGCATCTCTGGAGACAAGGAATGGGTGACGTTTCGGGTCGAGACCCTTCTTCAGACTGATGTCGGGGGGGGGCAGGAGAAAAGAAAGGATGTAGTTGGAGACAGGAAGACAGTGGGAGAACTGGGAAGGGGGAGGGAAAGAGAGGGACAGAGGAGCTATCTAAATTTAGAGAAGTCAATGTTCATACCGCTGGGGTGTAAGTTGCTCGAGCGAAATATGAGGTGCTGTTCCTCCAATTTCCGGTGGGCCTCACTATGACACTGGAGGAGGCCCATGACAGAAAGGTCAGACTGGGAGTGGGAGGTGGAGTTGAAGTGCTGAGCCACCGGGAGATCAGGTTGGTTAAGGTGGACTGAGCGAAGGTGTTGAGCGAAACGATCGCCGTGCCTGCGTTTGGTCTCGCCGATGTAGACAAGTTGACATCTGGAACAGCGGATACAATAGATGAGGTTGGAGGAGGTGCAGGTGAACCTCTGTCTCACCTGGAAAGACTCTTTGGGTCCTTGGATGGAGTTGAGGGGGAGGTAAAGGGACAGGTGTTGCACCTCGAATTTTCAGCGTAGCCAAGTGAACACTTAATGGAAAAGGACATTCTCTAGGCCATTTGTATTTCATATGATCATAGTCAATTCTAGCTTTTCTGTCTTCCAAAACTTGGGTCTCAGTTATTTCCGAACTAGCATATGGTGCAATACTTCTGATATGTCAATACTGGACTTGTCTTTGGTGACCTTGAACAGGTGTGTAAAATGATGAGGGGCTTCGATAAGGTGAATGGTCACAGTGTCTTTCCCAGGGTAGTGGAGTCCACAACCAGAGGGCAGAGGTGTAACATGAGATTGGAAACATATGAAGGGGTTGTGAGGGGCAACTTTGTCACACAGAGGATGGCTGGTATTGTCGTGGTGACCGTATAATAACAGAAGCCTTACACCTGGATAACGATCCAAAGACTTTATTAACTACATAGCAAGCACGACCTCACGCCTGCACGTTCCACTTACACTAACTCGAATCTCGCAAGCAGTGGTCACTCAAAAGCTAATGGGGCGTAACTACAAAATCATGAAGCGTAACATTAGTGAATCCATTACACTAATCTATATCCCCCCTCTTAAAGTGTAAGAAAATAACTGCAGATGCCAGTACAAATCGGAGGTATTTATTCACAAAATGCTGGAGTAACTCAGCAGGTCAGGCAGCATCTCAGGAGAGAAGGAATGGGTGACGTTTCGGGTCGAGACCCCCTCTTAAAGTATCAACAGCGATACAGACCCATAAACTAAGCACGTCATGTATAACAATCGATGAGAAACTGGAGGAAAGTTAAACATAGTCCGGATACTTCACAACCGGCCTGCAAACATGATGGCACCATTACACTAATCTACAGGTAATATGGAACAAGAGTCTAGAAGAGGATGGTAGAGGTGGGTCCATTTAGACATTTAGGCAGGCGCGTGGATATGAAAGTAGAAAGGGGACCTTTTGGATCGAGACCCTTCTTGAGACTGATTGTAGTGGGGCAGTGGGGGGGAGAAAGCTGGAAGAGAGGAGGGGGAGAGAGAGCCTGGCAGGTAATAGATTGACACAGGTGAAGGGGGGGGGGAGGGGAGGTGGGTGTCTCCCTGGAAGATAGTTAGACAAAGGCCAGATAGGATAAGTCAGAGGGCGTTGAGACAAATGGATTGAAGAGTTGCGGATTCCAGTGAGTTTACTCCTGTGCCTTTTCTGCGCCTGGGTCTATTCATCTCTTGATATCATCACAACAAGACTAGGATTTGAGGGCGGCACAGTGGCGCAGCGGTAGAGTTGCTGCCTCACATCGCCTGAGACCCGGGTTCGATTCCGACTACGGGTGCTGTCTGTACGGAGTTTGTACATTCCCCCAATGACTGCATGGGTTTTTCCCGGGTTCTCTGGTCTCCTCCCACACTCCAAAGACATACACGTTTGTGGGCTAATTGGCTTCGGTAAAATTGTGAATCGTCCCTAATGTGGGTTAGTGTCACTGTGCCCGGTTGACGCTGGTCGGCATTGATTCGATGGGCTGATGGGCCTGTTTCTGGGCAGTATCTCTACAGTCTAAAGTCTACGTGTTGACCTCTGAGAATAATCCTGCAGATGACTGGATTATTGTACGAGGTGCATTTGACAAACTGGGCCTGTACTCACTGGAGATTAAAAAATTATGGGGGACTTCATAGAAACTTACGGAATAGTGAAAGGCCTGGATAGAATGGATGTGGAGAGGAAGTTTCCACTGGTGGAAGAGTCCGGAACCAGAAAGCATATTCTCAGAATAAAAGGACTTACCTTTAGAAAGATGAGGAGGAATTTCTTTAGTCACAGGGCAGTGAATCTGTGGAATTGATAACCACAGACGGCTGTGGGGGCCAAGTAATTGGGTATTTTTAAAGCAAAGATTGATAGATTCTCGATTATAAAGGGTGTCAAAGGTTTTTGGGAGAAGGCAGGAGAATGAAGGAAAGTTAGATCAGCCGTGATTGAATGGAGGAGCAGACTTGATGGGCCGAATGGCCTAAGTCTGCTCCTTTGGCTTATCAACACCAGGTGGCGCAGCGGTAGAGTTGCTGCCACATACGCCTGTGACCCGGGTTCGATCCTGACCACTGGCGCTGTCTGTACGGGGTTTGTACGTTCTCCCCGTGACCTGCGTGGGTTTTCTCCGGGGGCTCCGGTTTCCTCCCACACTCCAAAAACATACAAGTTTGTCGGTAAATTGGCTTTGGTAAAATATTGTAAATTGTCCCGAGTGTGTGTAGGATAGTGCTTGTGTACAGGGATCGCAGGTCGGCACCGACTCGGTGGGCCGAAGGGCCTGTTTCCGCACTGTCTCTCTAAACTACACTAAACTAAACTTATGACATCATATCTGTGGAATTCTCTGCCTCAGAAGGCAGTGGAGACCAATTCTCTGAAAGCATTCAAGAGAGAGCTAGATAGAGCTCTTAAGGATAGCGGAGTCAGGGGGTATGGGGAGAAGGCAGGAACGGGGTACTGATTGAGAATGATCAGCCATGATCACATTGAATGGTGGTGCTGGCTCAAAGGGCCGAATGGCCTACTCCTGCACCTATTGTCTATTGTCTATAAGACAGACATGGACAGAGATGCGGTTGGAGGGGAGGATTTTTTCATGTTGACCCTTGCACTCTTGTTTATCAAGTATAGATTCCATCAGGCCCTGGAGACCTATCCACCTTAATGCTCTTCAAGAGCCTCACCACCATCTCCTCGATCTCACGCTGCCGTAGTATATATGTATTCTCCACACTGATCTCACTGTCCTTCAAGTCCTTCTTCTCATTGAATACAGATGCAAAATACTCTGTAGGAGCCATTTATGTTTAGGCTAGCAACTGTTGGCATTATACAGTGATTATACATTATACATTATTATTTTGTCTAGATCAATCTTGCAATATGATTTTGGACAATTGGAGGCGGTCGTGAGATTAACAAGGTGGAACAAACCTGGAAAAGACCTGGAGTCCTGGGACCAGACCAGGGACAGGTCAGCCAGCTATGACTTGTATGCAAAATAAGTACAGCCCGGTATGTTCATCTACTTGTTTGTACAACTACTTCAATAAACAACTAATTAAACTGGAAAACCGACTGGAATATCTGCTCTAATGGGGTTTGGGTCAGATCATTCCGACTCCCTGTGTAATAATGGCACTTGGACAATAATTTAATAGAAAAGTCTGAAAGTTGCCATTACATACTGGTTAAGCTCCTCACAAACAGCACGGTGGCGCAGCGGTAGAGTTGCTGCCTTACATCGAATGCAGCGCCGGAGACTCAGGTTCGATCCTGACTAGGGGCGCCGTCTGTACGGAGTTTGTACGTTCTCCCCATGACCTGCGTGGGTTTTCTCCGAGATCTTCGGTTTCCTCCCACACTCCAAAGATGTACAGGTATGCAGGTTAATTGGCTGGGCAAATGTAAAAATTGTCCCTAGTGTGTGTGTAGAATAGTGTTAGTGTGCGGGGATCGCGGGGCGGCATGGACCCAGTGGGCCGAAGCTGTATCTCTGTATCTGTATCTGTATACATCCTCCGACTCCAAGCATGGAATTCCCTCCTTTAACGTTGAGTGGTCCTACCTTCTCCCTGGTCACCCTCTTATCTGTAACATACGTATAGAAAGCCCTAGGACGAGCAAACCCTGCCCTGTCAAAGACACTAGGACCTTGTTCATATTGCACTGTACCATGTCCATGATACATTGTCACCCCAAAGACCGTGTGCTTCCGTGTGTAAACAATGTGAAGTCTCCAATATTCTCAGTAACGAGACACATCACGGACAGTTAATTATCGATATCAAAACCGTTGATGATCTTTGTTTTGCTCTAGTTTAACTTGTGTTGATTTAACCAGAGACTTGGCCTCGTAGATATTCTGTCGGTGACTCCCTGCGGCTTTCGAAACTCTTCAGGGTCTTGACTTAATCTTTGCAATGCCACAGTCGAAACGGTGTGGCTTGCTGCTGTGAATTTACAAATGTATAGGTAACTTTGACACAAAATAGATATTGCTGTCAAGTTGAGGGTTATATAGGTAGCAGGAGGAGGTGGGTTCGAATGTCGGCTAAAAGTACACTACAAGCAGCCTTGGCAAATCCAAATTTCATATTTATCTTAAAGTCTGTTACACTATAGCAGTGTGTTAATGTTGTGTGTATAATCATTGATGGTTAAGGAATAGGAATAAAAATGAATCAAAATGGATGGTGAGAAATTGTGTTTTTTTTTAACTCTGCTGGTCTTAAATGTCAGATGAAGCACAAACTAATGTTTTTGGTTTCTATCTTTGTATGGAGCTGACACTTGGTTCTCTGGCATAGGATTGAATTGCCCCTGTATATATAATGCTCTGATCGCCTTCTCAGCAGCAGTGGTATTGAATAAAGCACAATTAAAACGCTTTGAACTAAGCTCTGTCATTTTGACCAGCCAGAGGGGAAATTTAGTCCATATCCTTCCAAACCTCTCCAATCCATAACATAGAAAATAGGTGCAGGAGGAGGCCATTCGGCCCTTTGACCCAGCACCGCCATTCATTGTCATCATGGCTGATCGTCCACAATCAATATCCCGTGCCCAACTTCTGCCCATTTCCCTTGATTCCCAGAGCTCTATCTAACTCTCTCTCCAGTGATTTGGCCTCCTGCCCTCTGTGGCAGAGAATTCCACAAATTCAACAACTCTCTGGGTGAAAAAGTTCCTTCCCACCTCAGTTTTAAATGGCCTCCCCTTTATTCTTAGACTGTGTGGCCCCTGGTTCTGGACTCCCCCAATATTGGGAATATTTTTCCTGCATCTAGCTTGTCCAGACCCTTTATAATTTTATACGTCTCTATAAGATCCCCCCTCATCCTTCTAAACTCCAGTGAATACAAGCCCAGTCTTTTCAATCTAACTGTTTCTTAAACGTTGGGATAGTCCCAGCCTCAAACACCTCCCGTGGCAGCTTGTTCCATACATCCGCCACCCTTTGTGTGAAAAAGTTACCCCTCAGATTCCTATTAAATCCTTTCCCCTTCACCTTAAACCCGTGTTTAAGTCAGCTATGGGAACAGATCTGCCGGCTGTGGGTGGGCTGGAGTTCCAGAGCCCCGGCCACAGAGGGCAAATGTGACCCGCCGATTGTCGTGGAAGTCCCGATGAGGTCGAGATCGGCCGCCTCACCCAGTCTAGCCACCACATTTTTCTGGCGTACCTAAAAAGTAGGTGGAGACACATGCCTGAAGAAGATTCCTGACCCAAAATGTTGTGTCAGGACTTGCAGGATGCTGGCCAATAACAGGAGCAGAGATTATAAGAGCAGGGATATCATGGTACAAGATGGGCAGAAGGGCCTGTTTCTCTGCTGTCTGCCTCCTGTATTAACTGGGGAATCGGTTTGACACACGTAGACCTCCAGAGACCTCCCGAGTCTTCTGGCCCAATAAATTGTGCACCTGAACGGAAGAGTTCAGCAGTTTTATTTTCTAAATAATCGAATCATTGAGGTTACAGGATACTTTAGCATGCTCACTACCTGTTCTCTGAAGTTGGACTGAGTCACAGCGTAGATAAATGTGTTGGTGCAGCAGTTTAAGTTTAACAGCATAACACTGATGTAGCGGAAGATGTACTGGGAGTCGTTATACTCACTGGTGGGTATCCCTGCAATGGAATAATAGAAGGAATCTATAACGTAGAACAGCCACAAGAGGATGAAGCTGCCGGACAGGGTGAAGAGCAAGATTATTGACCTCCTGCGGCTCTCCATCTCGGGGTCGCTACCCTTGTCTCCCCTGCTTTGACCTCTCAGCGCCTTTCGCACCCGACTGGCGACCAAAATGTGCTTGACCGTCAGAAAGTTGAACATCAAGATTAAGCAGAAGGGAAGCAACGGGGTTGAAATGGAATCAAACCAGTCAAATCCCACCCATTCAGGCTCGGAGAAATAGCCCGCCTTGAAGATGCAAAGCCAAGGAGTGCCATCGATGATGACCCGGGGTTTCAGGATGAAGTACTTGGGAATATTCTTAGCGGTGACCAGGGCGCCCGTTGCCGTCAGAACCACCGCCGCGCTTTTCCTGCTGCAATATTTAGTCTTCAGCTTCTGGCAGCAAATGGCCACGTAGCGATCAAAGGTGAAGGTGACGGTGAACCAGACAGAGCAGCCCCTGGCGACGTGCCGGAGGACGTACAGCACCCGGCACACGGGGAAGATGCGCAGGAAATTCCAGGGGAAGTAATAGATGTTGATGCGAAACAAAATGACCTGGGTGAGGATGGTCAACAGGTCTGCCGCTGCCATGGCAACCAGGTAGAGAGTGGTGCAGGTGGACAGGCCGCACCTGCCCCGGGACAGGATCGCCATCGCCACCAGGTTCACTGTGGAGCAGGGCAGAGAGGGAGAGGTTACACATCATCACGCCCGCTCAGCTCACGGTCAATGTCATCCGCAGACACAAACCTGATCAATGAATATAGAACATACTACACC